>NC_086244.1:23292367-23592367 GCF_036321145.2 Pelmatolapia mariae
GGGGGTTCAGTTTCTGTGCCATATGTCAGAACAAGAGCTAGGATGTTCTTTTACATTTTGAATGAAGCCTTTTGAGCTTAATAATAAATTAAATGCCATGTTGAGGCTGTCATTTTTCACCCACAATCACCATTTCATCTGAGCTGAGCACTAAAATCTGAGAATTCAGACAAAAACTCTGTTTAAAGTAGATAACAACAAAAAATGAATGAAAATTTTGTTTGGGTCTTTGGTTAATTAACAAGCTGGTGTGGAAGATTGCTGCCACCCCATGTCGGCATGCGCTTGGAGGACTCTGACAACTAGTATAACTCAGGGGTGTTGATTCATTTAAACTAACATAATCATCATGCTATAGTCAGGTTTCTGTAAGGCAGAGTAAATTGATTTGTTGATCAATTATTAATTCATGCACTAACAGGGATTTCGAAGAGAGAGATCTATTGTTTAATAATCCACATTTTACTGTTTTACTCTTTGGTGCAGCTGTGGATACAATATCCTTCTTTCTTTGTGATTTTTGTGTTTTTTGTTTTTTGAGCAGACACAGTCTCTAAAGGGTTTTGTGGGGATAACAGGAGGAGAGAAACTGCAGAGAGGTCCAATAGTCATGTTTTGGGGGGGTTTAATGAATTTGGCCAGATTTCTAGAAATGAGAGATGCTCCATCCAAAGTGGGATGGTTGCGGTCTCTCCTATAAAAAAAAAAACAAAAAAACGGGTTTTCCCCAGAAGGTTTCCCAATTTTCTTCAAAGCCCACATTGTTTTTTGGACACTGCTCAGACAGCCAACAATTTAAGGAGAACATGCAGCTAAACATACCACTCCTGGTCCGATTGGGGAGGGGACCAGAGAAAACTACAGAGTCTGACATTGTTTTGGCAAAATTACACAGCAATTCAATATTGATTTTAGTGACCTCCGATTGACGTAACCAGGTGTCATTTCTGCTGATATGAATTATAATTTTACAGAATTTACGTTTACCCTTAGCCAGCAGTTTTAAATTTCCCTCAATGTCGCCTGCTCTGGCCCCTGGAAGACAATTGTGACTATGGTTGCTGATGTTTCTAGCTTCACATGTCTCAGTCCAGAATCACCAAGTACCAGAGTTTGATCCCCAGTGGGTGTGTCACATAGTGGGGGAAAACAATTACACACATGAATTGGCTGGTGGTGTACCAGGGGCTTCTGTTTAGGATTATGCTTCCTCCTCACCGTCACCCAGCCATTCTGTTTTCCCAGCTGCTCAGGACAGTCTGTCGGGGTGAGGGGGGGGCAGCTAGCGGGGCCTACACTACCTTCGGCTGCACCAGCTACAGGGGCTTGGCTAGCTATGGGTTTTTTTTAAGGGTGCAAAGCCAGGTTTCCAATTCAGTAATCCTGACCTCCAGAGGTGCAAACAGGCTACACTTATTACAGGTATGATTATTGCCAAGGAGTAACTAAACATCTGACGCAGGAAAGTGCAGGAGGGACAGGTGAAGAGGCCATGTTGCTAGCGAGTCGACTACAAGGTAAGCTAAGCTAGCGAAACACTAAAGACACAAGCTGTGTCCCAAAACTTAGGCCCCATCCTAGGTTTTGGTCCCATGTAGACCCGGCCTTCGCGGTCTACGTGGACCGGGTCCTTCGAAGACCGAGAAGGCCGGTGCGAGGCTGTGAAATGGGATGGTCTAGCCTTCAGATTTGCGTACCGCTGTCTCCGTGGAGTTTAATAAATTCAGCCGTCTGCTCCTTACTATCTAAAATATAACAGGACACTGGCGTAAATTCTCGACCATCTCACACTTCTGTTTAATCAGTTTTCTGTTTGATGTTTATTCAGCTGTGTGAAAACCCCGGAGGAACCCATCCAAGGGATTAATAAAGTTTTATTTAATCTAATCTAATAACTTTAATCTCAGCCAAACCGATTTACTCAGCAACAAATAAAACACTGAAAAAAGCCAAGCAATAACATTTTTAAGTTATCTGAGTGACTTATATATCATGTTTAACCTGAGAAGCGAAAGACCGTGGGAGGTCTGAAAATGATGTGCCGGGAAAATGGTGTTCTCACCAGCTCTAGTGACCCTTGAACCCCCGGCTAGCTATCGATCTGGTGATTAACAGACGTGTCCGAAAACATCGGAGCACTTTTGCAAATATGCGATGTCTTGATAAACCAAGCAGATATTTGAAGTTTACACACCTATATTCTCGCCTGAAAATATGTTAAGTTTATTTTGTGACCCAGAAAGCGTAATAAGTGTAATATTAAAACTAAGTAGCTGCCACCATTGTTGGAAACTGGAATTGGCTGGGCCGCGCTATGAATTCTGGAATATGATGGGCCACGAATACACCCGACCCATCCTTCAAATTCGGGCGCATTTGTTGGCCGCATTTTGAACAGCCTTCAAATTGGGACAGCCTTCGTCGCCTGGCTGTGACGTAATCGGTCTACAAATGTGGCTTCCCAAGGATGTGGCCTAGGTTTTGGGACACAGCTACAGTGAGTGATTACTGTGAATATAATTAGCAGGTGAATCAACAGAGAGTGTGCTTTGGATAATGCACGTGAAGATTGCACTATGAAATAAAACATTATTTATAGTTTTTAAATTAAATTGGCTATGCAGATAAGCTACACAAAATCACCATTGTATGCTGTAACAGGTACAGGAAATTATACTCTACTGCAGAGAGAGCCAACACCAAGTGTTAATGGTTTCAAAGGTAGTGCTTAAGTGATCAAGGAGTGTTCAGAAAAAACTATACTGCAAACAATAGCACCAGATGTACAAAACATTTTCTATTTTCCACTTTGGCCATTCAACAATTCACTTTGAACAAAACTCTGACATTAAACACTTGACCAAAGAATTAAACCTGTGGCAGTGATTAGGAAAACACATCTACTCGAAATGAAAATTGCACCTTGGCAAACAATGCAGACATGAAAACATGAACGTGAACAAGCTTTAGCATTGCAAATATAACCCTGGTAGCTCATCTCTTTTTAAAGATAAAGTTGCAAAATATAAGAATACGAGAGAAAAGTGGTAGCTGTGTATCCTTTGAGATCACTTCAGTCCATCCACCCTCATCCCTTACAATATTACAGCACAATCACCATTGTACTGTAGTATTTTTTGTCTTTGATTTTGTAATAACACAATTAATTGTCATTTTAATTTTTAAATATATTCTTGATATTCTGGATAGTCTTCACAGAGGCGTGTATGACAAAAATTAAAAAGTGTACAAAGAAAGCAGGGTTTTGTCTAAAATATATCACGGTGTTATTACTGTTTTAATAAAGTATTCCAAAGTGTGTATGTTTTTCTTGGCAAAAAGCCTTTTTTTCAACAGAGGATTGTTTGCAGTGTTTCATTATGTCCTTGTTATCTCCAAGTGTTTTGACAAGGAGTGTGTAAGTCCAAGCTGAAACTTAAATTACATTTCTTGTTTTTTAAGGACTATGTTTCTTATCTCTCCAAGTAAGGAAACACTTGATGTCTCTACTTTTTATTTATTTATCAGTTATTTATACCTTTACTGTATTACTGTGATCTGTTCTTTTTGAATGCACCTGGTCAGTAACCTAAAGAGTTTAGAGACCAATGTGCTTTACATTTTATTAGTGGATGTGGTAAGTGGTCATCTCTGTATGTCTGCAGACCTTCCCATTGGTTGAATTTTATATACAAATCTCTTCTTCAGCTGCTTCTTTCCAATCTGTTTGCATATATGTGTAAAAAGTACAATCAGCACAGCTCTCACAATATTTTACAAATGTTTGTCCTGAGAATCAGAAGAATTTTAAGAGGGAAAAGGCTTTTAAATGTGGTTGTCCTGTTTCAAGGACTTGAAATTGTCAGGACTGGTAATGAGTTTTCAATCATTTTAAAGGATAGTATATATAATAGTTCTTTTGGGGAGTGTTGCTTTTTCTCTTCATGTGTAATTGCACATGAATCAGATCTTTGTATTTAATTGCCTGTATTGAATGTCACTTAAATTGTTTCTTAACGTGTGTAATAATTGTTGCAATTTCAACCTTAGATCTCTCTGAAAATTGCATTTTTATTCTGAATGAGACTGCATAAATAAAAACTATGATAAAGGTATGAAAATCATAATAAAATAGGGGGGGAAGCAGGAAAGTTCTTTGCAATCCTCTTCATTCCAAGGTGAAATGTTCATTCAAAGGCAATCATTCATTTTCTGTTCATCTAGTAGCTTTGTCTACTACAGTATGCCAACTGCATACTGGAGATAGCGCTTCTGAAGGATAACTGCATGAAAACAAAATGAGGCATGCAATAATAAATTATGGCTTCAAGCTGAAAAGGATATAGGCCAGCTGGATGAATGAGTCCCTAAGGAAATGAACAAGATCATCATTATTTAATCTCATACTGGCATCCAGTATTGAAGAACAATAGGGTCGGTTTAATGTAGCAGAGAATATACATCACTGAAAAGAACATAACTGTAAAAGATTCAGGTGAGTCCAGTTCTCTAGTGAGTTTGTTGTAATCATTATCAATTTTCGTGCTGTAAAAGTAGGTGTCCTTAACTGGCTGTGTGGAGATGTTTGCTATAGTTTGGGTATTTAGGGCCAGATTTACTAACATGTTGTGCAGTGCAAACTGGGTTTTGGTGTAGAAAAAAAGTTTTTGCTATATTCACAAAGAGAGTGTAGTGAAAAGATTACATGCAAGAAGTAGGAACTCAGAAATTGTTGCAACTGACCCTGTTACAACCCTGGAGATTGAATGTGAGAAACTGGCACATCTGGTTAACACCTTGGCATTGCACCTTCCTAATGAAACCAACTTATCTCAAAAGGTGCAATTCTGAGATTGAAGGCAAACCCTCTCTGTTTCCAGTTTATGTTGCAATTTTGGTCATTTCTTAAGCACTCAGCGAATCGTTGGGGAGCCTTTGCCGTAACCACAGCAAACTGCAAGTGACCAACAATCAGATTGAGGTTTTCAGTGCAACATTGTATTCTTCTTTGTGATCAAGTTCATCTAGCAACATACCAACAACCTCCCACAACCACTTCCCAACTGGTCAGGGAATAAACATTTTCCTAGCAACCAGTGATCACCTGGCAGTAGCTAACCAGTCGCTAGGCCTGCATAACTGGGGCATAAGGGATGTCACAGCAATTTTAACATATACACACCACATATAGAAGATGATAAAAAATAAATGTTGAAAAGTGAACATCAGAATCATATTCTGTTATAATACTTCAGTAATGATTAAACCAATAATCAATAAGTTCTTTGATAGTTAGTATGTAGTATCAAAACCCTGTGTACAAAGAAGAAAGAAGGCAAAAAATTGAAAACTACATTGTTACCAAAGATGATTAAAGCAGTAATTTCTTCCAAAACAAAACATCAATTTATCTGTTATCAGGTTGCCTCTTGTTGGCATGTTTTAATTATGAGCAACACTAATGCTAATTCAATCATGTGTGTAATAGCTCTTCCCTAGATAATTTTATTCATTGTGAATCAAGCATTTCACTCAGGAAAATGTGATGTTGTTTATTTAAGCTGTCCTTATCACAGTAGCAAGCAATATTAAAGCACAGTGTTGCTGAGAAGCAAGATATGTAGAGTTAAATGTATTGTCTGTTACATGCAGCATATATAAGAACAAGTAAAGCAATTTACAGTATTATAAACAACTCAAAAAAGGCTGGTATTGCTAATCTTCAAAGGTACTGAGAAAAAAATATTTCATCCTCATTTTTAGAAGCTTGGGGTTCTTGGGGTTGATATATCAATCAATGACTGCTTCAGCATTATTGCCCTAAAAAAGTGTTCCAACTGCATAATGTTGGAACACAAAGGTTAAAAAATATGCTATTTGAATAAATAAATGAAATCAAAATCTGTCTTTTAAACAGCAAAATAGTCTTCTTCATATATTCATGTACAAGCACATATGTTTTTGTATACTTATTTCAAAAATGATATTAGTGTTAGAAGTAGCTGACATTGTATCCTGTGCCGATTTGGTCCTGAAGAATAAACACTCAGGTCAAAGGTCAAACTCTTTTCATCAAATAAATGTGGTTTGTTGCCTGAGAGCGACGCCATGCCATAGAGAGCTAAACACCACTCTTCCAAAGACTCAAGACCTGCAAATTCAAATATGTGCAACTTGTTATTCCCCTACTGCTGTCTTTGATATCAGACTCATGGGATCAGTGAATGAGAAACAGTCATCTGTTTTCCAAATAACTTCAGAAGAAAAGCTGGACTCTTTTGTGTCCAGCTCTCTTAATCACTTTTCTTTCCACAAGGGGATTCAATGATATGTGAGAGCTGCTTGGATGTTTTCATTTCTACAAATTTTTTCTTTGTCTCATATTTCTTCTGACTAATCTCCATCATTCTGCCCTCGATGCTTCTGACAATTTCAGTTATTGGATTTCTCTCATCCTACACTTGTCCTTGCCTATTTGTCCCAGCCTACAATCCTTTTATAACATTTCCACCTCCCTTCCTCTCCTTGACAATTTTGCCCTCGCTCTTTGTTGTTGAACTGTGTGTCTGTACATGTAATTTGTGAAGACTGTAAGTTCCAGTTGTGTGACAGCAAGGCTTAAGCTGTCCAAGACGTTCTCTACAGTGATTAGCTCCAATTCCACAACTCGGCTAGAAGCTGACAATCATGTTATGGCTTTCTCTTACATTTTATTGCACTTTCCCCTTTTCAAACTAATGGGGGTGAGCATGCATTCCTATCTTGCTGTACGTCCCTTCCCTTTCATTTTCTCATTTCAAGTGTCTCTGCCTTGACATCATCTTCTCAGACTGCTAATCCAGTCTTGCCCCTTGTACCCCTGACATTGCCGCGAGAAGAGCAGATTGTAAAAGGGAGGAAGTGGGTGGTGACGTAAATAATCACCAAGACAGGCAGACACGGTGTCATGTGAAGGTCTGTTCTGTGTGTGTGTGTGTGTGTGTGTGTGTGTGTCTGTGTGTGTGTCTGTGTGTGTCTGTGTGTGTACAGTACTTCTGTTTTGAAGCATGCCACTTGTATGGAAAGAGGACAAGCTGAAGTCAAGACAGACAGTTTTAGCAGCCTTGACAGTGTTGATAAGAAGTCAGCAGAGAGTTATGTTTTCTGTTAGATGTGACCCCGATTTAAGGAAATGGTTTCACACTAAACTATCACATTCTGTGAGATCTTATGAACCTTCATACTGGTCTCACTGATAACATATAATCCATAAATCACCTCCATAAATCAGCATGCTTGATACATATTACGACATATAAGAAAATATCTGGTCCACAGTGTGATTATTTATTTAACAAAAACTAAGCCAATGTACAAAAGCAGTGTATGGAAATCTAAGAACACTAATAGTTTATAAAGGCACTTTTAGCAGCAATAACTTGAAGTAATATTTTTCCATATCAGTCTTTCACATTGCTGTAGCGGAACTTTGACCTGAATTCATGGTCAGCTTAGCGCCTAATTTGCCCAGATCTTGTGGCAGCAATGCAAAGTCCAGTCATTTCACTGCTGATTAGGGATGGGTACCGGTGTCCGGTGCCATGATGGCACCGGTTCTGACATAAACGGTAGTAACCAGACCGAAAAGCAGTGCACATTTCGGTGCTTTATTTCGGTGCTTTTTTTTTTCCTGAGCCAGTTCTAGCCAATCATTTTACGTTTCCGAGGATAGTAGGCGGGCCCAGGTACGTACGTTCTTTTAGAGCAGAGCTACAGATTAAAAATGCCCAAGGCGAAGCAGTCAAAAGTCTGACAGTATCACCTTAAAGCACTTGTTGCAGGCTGCTGAGTTTGCATCTTTTGCTGCGAAGTACAGCCAAAGGAGGTAACACCTCGAATCTGATGAAACACCTGGCGACGCATAGCGTTTTTTTTAAAGCCGAGAAATGCACCGTATTTGATAGCTTGCTGCGAGACCTCACACCGAGCACATCTACTGCGGGTGTGGTGCCTGTTATCGGACCTGGAGTTAGCAACATCTCGCAAAAACCCGAAGAGTAGAGTCCTGGCCCCTAGCCCTGCCAGTGTAGCAGAAATGATGACGGATGATGATGGCAGCAGCAGCCGTTCTTGTCTGCGTGAGTAGTTTAATGTTGTTTGTGTGTAATTCACGTTGAGTAGGCTAACCACGTTATTAAATTAATGCATGTAAGGTAAACTAGCAAACACCGTCGTAGTTACATGCGGCTGTCTTCTTGTTTGATGGCAGATGCTCCCTTCACCCTGGCCAAAAAGGCTAAAATGACCAAAAGAAAAAGTGGAAAACAGTTAAACATGAGAGGTTTTTGGACCAATTTTGTGTTTTTTCCATTGTTTAAGCACTGCTTCCAGCCAAGAGTGATACCATATATGCCCTATAGCTGAAGAAAAGGCTTACATTGTTATCTTTTTACAAAAAAAACAGCTGAACATGAGAGGTTTTTGGACCAATTTTGTGTTTTTTCCATTGTTTAAGCACCGCTTCCAGCCAAGAGTGATACCATATATGCCCTATAGCTGCAGAAAAGGCTAACATTGTTATCTTTTTACAAAAAACAGCTGAACATGAGAGGTTTTTGGACCAATTTTGTGTTCTCCATTCTTTAAGCACCGGTTTGAGCAACGTTTAAGCACCGGCACCGTTTCAAAAGTACCGGTTTGGCACCGGTATCGGATAAAACCTAAACGATACCCATCCCTACTGCTGATATTCTCACATTTTGAAATCGCTTGAGAATAACTGCATCACTTGGCTCCTAATCTGCAGCCACTATTATATTTGTTTCCTGACAAAAACTGAACAGACTTGTATTGCACAATGATCAATTCTTTGGCTCAGTTCAAACTGTATGCAAAAGCATAAACATGCAATTAAAGACGAGGGATTTAGGAATCTTCAGCAGTAGACCCAATAGATTTAGATGGTAGTCTGATTTCTTTTCTTTCTTTCTTTTTTCATGAATCTTCTACAGTAGAGAAGATGTTTGTTTGTTTTGTTTGTTTCTTGTTTTGTTTTGTTTGTTTGCGTGCTAAAGAAAACCTTCACTTTTATCTTTTCAATAAAGAAACCTTCAAATCCTGTCTTGTGTAAAGAATTCATTTACAACTTTTCTAATCTATTTCTTAGGCAACCCCAGATGCTCAGCCCTGCTATTAGGTATCTTTCAGACCTGACATAAACCACCTATTATGCTGAAATAATGAGCAACCTTGTTGCTTTTGTTATTGTCTATCTTTAACCAGGTTCTTTAAAATTACACGTATTAAATCTGCTTTACGTTCTTTCAACCTTTTGTACTGAATTTTCTTTCCAGTTTTGAGCTCTTTCAATGTTTCTTTTTGTTGGCACATTGCATTCTTTAGAGTAGACAAGATGAACTCGCACTTCAAATTCCACCCCTTCCAGGGAACTGTGTGCATTTTTTGTTTATTGCAATAGCTGATGTCTGATTTTTATGGAAGCATGCTAAATGAAATGAGGTGTCATGGCTGCAAAAAATAGGTGGATAAAGCAGGTTTTTGGACATTCTTCTTAATAGCCTAAATTATACACAAAAGAGTAGTAAATTTGGGTTTACAACAAATACATGAAGTACAGCTTCTACTTCATTTGCTTGTTATTACTGACAACAGCTAGATTTTTTGTAATATTTAGTTGTTACCTAAATAATGTATCATTCTGGTAGCCCAAGACCTGAAATGATCAACAAGATGAACCTGAATTAGTTAATAATACAATAATATAATGACAGAGAGGTGGTGATACGATTTCAAGTAATCTCAGTGGAAATTCCTGCTATTTGTGTCTTACATGACTGTGGTGTAGTTTCTTAGTTTACTCATAAATAAATATAGATGGTAACAGAAAACATTTTCCTAATATTTTGTGCTAAAAAATTGCATATATATGAATTTTCCATTCCCCCCGAAGAGTAACAGGTCATTGTAAGCTAAAAGATTGTGATGATGACATAGTATTTCCTCCACTTGATGATGCTGTTTGAGTGCATCAGGCTTCTTATCAACTAAACCTGTAGATGGTCTGACTTTATAGCTGCAGTACTTTACTGCAATAACAAGTATTAACAACTCGTCAAAAGAACCAAAACAAACATGAAAATGTTTTAAAAATGGATCACACCAAATTGTTAACATTTTAGTAGAGAAGGTCTGCATAGCTGCGTCTCTGAGGCCCAGGTATGCTGTATGTCATTATTTGATCTTTTCAATTTTGCCACATTCTTCATTTAAATGGTTCATTTCCTGAACAGACTGCCAATTGACCCATGTGAAAATATCCTTGCTTTAGCATGAACTTTGTTCCAACATGTGATGTGTAGAGTATTTTTCATCATTTGCAAACATTTAGAATCAACTTGCTGATAGTCCAGCCACGGTATCAAGTCTGAATACAAATGTCTGAATGCTGAATATTCAGTGTTTATTCATTAAGGCATAAAAACCTTAATGGAAGTTTGGCTTGGCTCCCATGTACACTTCACTTGTTGCAAATACTCAGAACTGCACATAAAATGTAGTCTGAAAGTCTGAGTGCACAACAAGAGCACATTTATTCCATCACTCATTTTCAAATGCTGTGTCTTGGGATGTTTTGCTTTACGCGAAACAGGAAAAGGGTATAAATATGCATTTGTTTGTTTTCATGTATGAGATATCCATTTGGAGCTGCCTTGGTGAAAAGTTGGCAAACTTGAGTCAGGTTGAGATGAAGGAGAATGAGAAGCAGAAGATTTAAGCATTCTGTGGATTATTGAACTGATTCTGAAATTTCAGGTCAATCAAGGAGACTGAAAATGCAGCATACTTTTGCTTTGGGATCACACTACGTAAATGGGATAAAAATACAAGATATAAAGCAGAATTTGTTTTTTTGTTTTTTTGTTTTACAGCAACTTGTGCAGTGATGATGACAATTTAACAATTATGTTTGCTAAGAGTAATTGTTATTATGTAATTGTTCACTTATCACGAGAAAAAAACACTTTATTTTCAATGAATATTTAAAAAATGCATCTTCATCGCTCATTCATTGACTCATTCCTTCTGGTTTATGTTCATTAATTCATTAATTCTGCTATTCATTGGTAAGTATTTTCTTCTTGCTCTCGCTGCTGGACTTGAGGTCAGCATACATTCACTCTGGGTTCCTTTATACCTCTGTGTTAGCATGATGACCATTTTCTTCATCACTAAAAACTGTAATCAGCTATCTGGCCATCATACAAAAATTGAACCACCATTCTCTGCACCTGATTATAAAACATGCAAAAAAGATTGCCTCTTTTTTTTTAGAATCTCTGAAAAACAAATTTGTATATCAATCAACTTTTTAATTCTCAGCTTGGTCCCTGACTCCCTGGTTACCATCCCCCTTTTGGCTACTGTCCACCCAATTACCAAGAACTGGTGTCTTATTCCCCATTTTTAGTTTTATTTTAGTATTGTCTTCTATTCCACCTTCATATTGTACGACCCACTGTCTGTCAAGGTTCAGTTACAGCTGTCCGTTTCAAAATGGGCCTGTAGTGTGTGGCAGGGTTAGACCCTTAGTCTGGTATCTTCAGGTAGATTCACTTTTTACTAGGATATATCACTATGGTAGCCTATGCTCCACATACAGTATAACCTGCTCCAACTTGTTCTGTGTTCAAGCTCCAGGCTGAAAACCATTACCATTTTCCACAAATGGGAATGCAGTGGTTTTCTTTCCCCAGACATAAGACAATACGTTCTATTACTGTCTCATCAGTCCTCAAAACATTATTCTAAAAGCCTATCATGCCATTTTTAGCAGAAAACAGATGTGCACAAGTGCTCTTTTGGGGACGCAGTGCTTTATTGTTGCTCAGTATTCTCACGATTATTGACACATGAACATTAGCAAATATGAGACAGGCTTGTAGTTGCTTGTGAACTCTTTCTGGAGTGACGTTTGATCGTTCATGAAGAGCAGATCAATAGTCTTAAATTTCCTTCATGTGTATACCCTGTCTAAGTGGAGTATTTATCAACTACGTGACCAGCCTTCTCCTTTTTCTCCATCATGGTATGAGGCGAAGATCAAATTTTATTAGAGCCTTCTTTCTTAAATAAAAATTGTTTCCTACGAACAGTTGTCACCAGTGCCATTAAAAACACCTAATTCTAATTTAACCAAACATACTGATGAATCTGGGATTCACTTATTACGGCCCTTTGCAAACGTGAAGTGTATAATTATTTTTCTTAGGTAAATGAACAAGTGTAATGGTTTCATGTAACTTGATTAATTAGGTTCTCACAATTAACTTTTAGGACTTTAAAATATGATGTTTCAGGTCATATTTCTATTTAATCTTAAAAAACAAATGAAAAGGGAAAAGGTGAAAAATCATACGTCACAAAACAAGATGTTTGTGATTGGCTGGCTTGAAAGTATACATATCAGCTGATGTAGTAACTACAGCTTGTCGCATATTACATCCAGCAGTTTATGAGAAAAAATCGAATTAAATACTGAAATTGGATTTTAAAAATTTGAATAAATGGATGGATGGATGGGTGGATTGATGGACGGACGGTGCATGTGGCACAGGAGACACACACACACACACACACACACTCAACACACACATATCTCAATACTTGTGCAAATACTAAAGCAAGTGTTTACACTTACACACAAACTTGAGCAGGACTGTATCTACTTACAAGCTATGCTTGGCCACGTAAGGGCCACATAAAATTGAATTAGAAAACCCACACAAAGAAATCCCTGGCTCTTTGAAGATAAATTCTAGTGTGAATGGTTATAGGGATTTATACACAAGCAGCTCAACTCTTAACCCCAGGTGATTTAACTTGCCTGTGCCCTTCAGTACAGGTGAAGTAATTGAGTAAATAGAAAGGCTATGAATATATTTCCATCTTATCTCCGCCCATAATTTTCTTTAGAAAGCTTACCTCAGCAACTTGTGTTGGTCACAATGAAAACTGTATTGGCAGTGGGTCATGCTGTGTATGCACATCTCTGCCTGCTTTTCAAGATAAGAGTGATTATGAAGTGAAGGGTGGCATCGGATTTCTGCACCATCTTCTGTTCTCTTCTCTGCTCTAGTCTTTGATGAGACTGCGCAAATTTTCTGAAGGTTTCAAAAAAGAAGCAGAGGGAAGCATTAAAGCCACTTGCCTATTCTTCTGTAGAATCACAATATGCAACCAAAAGACTTTTGGTCTCTTGAAGTATAGCAAGAAAAATAAGTTACAAGGGTAACTTTTTTGCACATCCAATGGATGCATGACCAGGCTAACATCCGGAGAACTGAAAGGACAAGCCAGCACTTCAGCAGCATGCCTGTAAACATACTGAAAAAGAATTACATGACTCATCAGACCACGCTCACTGTCTTTCATTGACCTATGGTCTAGTCCTGATGTCCATCACAAGCACATTTAAGCGTGAAACAAAATGGTTTGCAGTATGCAGTTCTGGCACCCTTTTCCTTGGGCACCAATGTCCCCACTGTTGCTTCATCAGTTGATCTTCCTTGGACCAGTTTTGGAAGATACTAACCATGAAAATTAGTAGCAGCCCCCAACATGATTTGACCCATGTAAAGTCACCTTAAGTTACAATCCTTATCCATTTTTGCCCTCCAACACATCAGCTTCAAGGAATTCTTACTTATGTGGCTGATATGTTCCCACTTTTAGAAAGTTGGTGAAAGAGAGTTACATTAAATACAATTGCAAACCCATTTCATTTTGTCACTGAATTTTAATGACTGTCTGATATAAATGATGAAATATGCTTGATATGGCCTCCTATTTACACAGTGTTGATCAGGGTGAACTATTTTGTTGTTGTGTTCAATCTTCCAAAGATATCAGTATGTAACATTTTAATGCAGATATTTTTGCCGTCGTGTTTTTTGCTTTGTTTTTTTATGCCTGAGGGTGAAAACACATATTCTCTGTGTTTTTCTTCCTTTTTATTATACCTGTCTGTTTTTCAATTTTTGTTCTAGATGGGAAATGCCTCCGAAACATTTCTGCTCATGTCTAAAATATCAAAAGACAATGACTTCATCATGGGAACTCTCTACACCATTTTTGGTGAGTGATTTATCCCCAAGGTCAATCCTTTTAATGTGGACTCAAATTCTTCAGCTCTTTACATTATATTGCTCTGTGTCCTAGGTGTGCTGTCTGTGCTTGGGAATGGCATCCTGCTGTTCGTGGCCTATAGAAAGAAGTCCTCCTTGAAGCCAGCAGAGTTCTTTGTTGTAAACCTGTCCATCAGTGACCTGAGCATGACCGTAACCTTGTTTCCACTTGCAATACCTTCAACCTACACACACATGTGAGTGACAATTCAGGTTTTCAATTTTTTTAAAAATTTCATCTAGTCCTCTTTTATGTCATCTTCACATTTTTTATCTTCATATAGAGACAAGGACAGAAGGAAAATGACAGATGAAGAGTGAGGTTAGAGGAGTGGTTTGAAAGGCAAGGCTGTAGCTGCCAGCGACGAAAACCAGGGCTTTAACAGCCTGAGCAGTAGTTTACGACATACATTAAAAGACAAATTAAGGTTTTGTAAGCAGATGCTTGCAGACATAAATTTATCATATTTGATTGTTTGTGGATACGACAGATAAAATACAAATAAATGCATTTTTAAAGGATTTTATGATTTTTCCATTTGTATAAAATGGAGGTGGAAATATACTATCATGCTAGATTTGCAACACATTAATGGTATATTTGATATTGTCACTTTAATCTTTCAGAGCAATGTCTTCAGTGTCTTCAACAATCAAAATTTGAAAAAACCCTCCACATTTATGAAAATGTTGATATTCTAATTTTGAGATCATTTTTGCTTGTAATTCTTGCTGTGTGCTCATAGCATAGACCTTGGGAAGAAGCAGTAAGTGATTTCTGACTTTTTGGCCAGAGTTTTGCCTCTGAGGCTTTACAAGGTTGTTGAGCCCAACTGCAGCCTGAAAAGATGACTACAGATGCTACTCAAGGTTGGAAAAAATGCTGAAAAAGACACAAGTAGCGTAGCAAGGCCCTGTGTAGTGCAGATGCAAAGCCAGCATTCTCAGTTTAACTCTGTGTGAAGTTTCCAGGTGTATGATTTTAAGTAGTATTTGTGCAAAAAAATAAACAATGCAAATGTCTTTTTAACTCCACTGTTATTGAGCTTTGGACAATAACATGTTTCCTATTTTTGTAATATTTTCTTTGTGTTGCACTGATAAAAATGTTTTAGATAATGTGGAAAGCATTCATGTCTCCTTTGTTCATGCATCCTACATAGTACCTTTGTCTGTCTTCTGTCTCTTCCTATGATTGTCTGCCTGCTGTCTTATTCTCTGACCATTTGCTGCTGATAGCTGTCATATGCACCACTATTGGGTCAGAGTGCTTCACCACATGCTACATTTGAATATGACCCAGGAGACCAGAAAATGTATTGCAGTGTCATTGACTGAAATTCACCAAAGGGAATTTGCAGGCAAACCCTCACTTAATATCACACAGTAACACATGTTCTGTTTTCTTTCTCTCTCCATTCAGGTGGTTGTTTAATAAGACAGCCTGTACTGTGTATGCCTTTTGTGGTGTTTTGTTTGGCCTGTGCAGTCTGACCAACCTAACGGTGCTCTCCTGTGTCTGCTGGCTCAAGGTCTGCTGTCCTAACTACGGTAACAACACCAGTTTTTAATGCTTTACATTGCGATTCAGCATAAAGTTATTATCATAATAGTGAAACAATGCACTATTTTAACACTAAGGAATTTAGTGACCCGTGAGAATGACCCAAACTGAGGCAATGAAGAAAATCAAAGACATGGTTGTTTACGGTTATTGTGAAACCAGTGAAATAAGATTCTGTGTGAGTCGCTTTAATGGCATGTGTGATCCCAGTGAGTTTGCTTGAAATGTAATTCCATTATTGGTTGTTTTCCATGGATGATCTACAGAAACCTTTTAGCAAGTTTTCAGGTGTTTTCCATTTAACATTTTTACATTCTGCGACTCATTATGAATCACAACCAAACTTATGCTCACTCACTCACATGAACTACTTTGCTGTGTCAAACTGTTTCTGTATGGGAGTTCTCAGGCTGCAGTTGGCATAAGATGCAAGTGTCCTTGCCACTTTCCAGTATCATTTCACAATAATTATTTCATGATGCTTTATACTGTAACTAAAGACCCTACAGTATTATTCCAAGGACCCCCAACAATCCAACTATCCCGGCAGCCACTTGGCAGCAGTGGGAATGAAGAACTCATTTTAACAGGAAGAGACCTCTGGCAGACCCAGACTCAGGGAGGGAGAGCAATCTGCTGTAGCCATTGGGGAGTATGAGAAGAAGAGAGAAAGAAAAGCATAGAGAGACAACATACACTCCCAACCCATACACATTGCAGTGCATCAAGTAATATCCTTTTGTTAGATGCAGATAACATCACAAGCAAACCCAGAAGGTGTTTTGTTTTGTTCTTTTATTGTTGTCATTGTTGTTGTTGTTTTTTAAGTGGCTGCCAAAGCAGCAGCATTATTGGATGTTACTAGAAAAAGTCTGCATTGAGAGGAGTGGTGGTGGAGTATGCAAGTTTCTTGTTTATACTCCTTTTGGATATTTGAGTTTGGGGCTTTGGCTTTGTTTTAACCCTTTTATTTGTTTCATTTGTGGCTATTTTTTATTCTCACCTGACTCACTGGTGCCTCACATCAAGAAGGTCCTGAGTTCAATTCCACCATCAGGCCAGGGCCTTTCTGTGTGGAGTTTGCATGTGCATCTCCCTGTGCTTGTGTGGGTTGTCTCTGGCTTCTCTTACAGTCCAAAGATATCCAATTATTGGGGTCAATTGGTAAATCTAAATTGCTCATAGGTGTGAATGTGAGTGGTTGTCTCTACGTGTTAGGTCTGTGATGGACTGGAAACCTGTCCAGGCCCAGGGTGCCTCTTCTCCTAAGACAGCTGGGATAGGCTCCAGCCCTGAATTGGATTGAGTGGAAGAATGAATGGATGGACTTAACTCATTGGTTAGGTTGTGTTGTATAGAGTTCTTCCTTAGTCAAAGATAGAGAAAATAGGCTTTGGCACTGGAAATTACCTCCCTGCATGTTTACCCCTTCCATTAAAATGATATGCAGGAGTCTATTACAAACATGTGAGTGAGAGGTTTGTCTTACTGCTGCCTAGACTGTGCGCATAAGGCGCTGACAAAAAAATGACACGTGGAGCATATCTGTGAGATGCTACCAAATTGACACAACATCAATGTTTCATGCCCTTGGAATGAGACCAAACTGATGCATCTCTCTTTTTTTCTGTTTCATTCCTGCACATTTAACAGATATTTCTTCTTTCTTCATTGAATGACATGATTAAATACTTTGTTCCATTCTTGTTACAGTTTAGGATGAAAAAGTCATATCTGATATCCACATTTGGCCTCTTAGCCACTAAATACCTTACCTTATTTATTTGACTTGGTCAAGGAATCAAAGGGCTGGCTGTAGCTTAGTAATTAGAGCCGGTTGTCTACTAGTCATATGGTTGGTGGTTTGATCCCTGGGTGCTACATCTTGGTCTGCATTGTTGATCTATAGATTCATGAGAATGTGAATGTTAGATAGAAAGCACTTAAGGATAGAAAAAAGTGCAAAAACCAATCTATTTACCAATTGTTTGCCTGGAAGTTGGGAAAAATCTATCTGTGATCCTGCCACATTCGCATCACCAGTAGTTATTTCCATTTACTCAATAGTCACTTGAAGTCATCAAATGGTCTCTGGTCCAAATTGCTTCCAGTGTAGATATAGCTTAATTCCAGCGTAGCTCTAAGAAGACCAAGAAAAATTACTGTTGCAGAAGGTTTTTTTTCTTATTCTGTTTCATACATCCCCAAAGGTTCTGTGTGATATATGTATATGTTTAAATTATGAATAATGTGGCCCTAACAACATGTCCTAACATGTTGTTAGGGCCACTATGCAAAGTGACATTATTCCTGACACTGACAGTTCTCATAAATGTCACTTTTAATCTCATAATCTAACTCTATAACCTGCTCATATAGATGTGAAATTCTATGTTGTACAAGCAGCTACTGTGTACTGTAACACAGTACACAAGTTTAATAAATGAATAGGTCACCTGTCCAGGGTGTACTCCTCCTCTCACTCTGTGCTAGCTCTAGCCCACATTAAAAAAGTACACATTTACAAACAAACTAGGCACTTTACAAATATGATGAGTATTCTTTTATTGACAGTAATTATTTTGAAGTTTGGCTTTGCCCATATTGATCTTTGTTAATAATGATGTTTGTTGACCCCCTTGAAGGCAAATTCCTTGATTCTGGAAAAAGAAACTAATCAAAGTACACCAGCAACTCAAGAGCTCATTACAAAGTGTAAGGGGGCATGCTGCAGCAATGTTAATTTTCAAGGCTTTAACCTCTTGCAGCTGCATCATATTTATTGAAGAAGATGTTTGCTGGGCCTTCAAATGTTCCCCATCTTTAAACATGTATTTTCCAACAAGGTCTTATACTTGAAAAATACACAGTTATTCACAATTTATTGGCAGCATGCTTAGCTACATTCTTGTAAGGATTACTAATAAATTCAGAGTTGTGTTGGTCTTTTACAGAATAGTACAGTTACTGAAACCCGAGTCATTTTCTTTTGCTAGAAGAGATGGGCACCAATGTCCCCAATGTTGCTTCATCAGTTGACCTTCCTTGAACCACATTGCATTTTAATTTTAACACTTTAGATGTGATTGAAACTTTCAGCTTTAATTTAGAGGGTTTAACAAAAGTCTTTCATTAACTTATTATTCCAAATGTTCTACTTCAGATCAATCAACTTCAGATATTGAAAATTCTAGTGACATATTTCCACTGGAATTTTCAATAAACAATCCCAAGAGTTGTTGATGTAAGTGACAGGGGTTATCTTTAGGTTGAAAAATCTAAATAAACCATCAGATTTATTCTCCTGAAGCAAAGGCTTGAATGTTTGGTACATTTTTTAAAAGAAGGAATACACTGCTCAGCTCAACAACCAAAAGGCATGAAAGACCACAGAAGAGAACTAAAGTGCGTGATGACAGAATTATTTCCATGGTTTAGAAAAACTCTTCCGTCTCCACGGTAGTTTGCGTGTCATTGTCAAGGTTTATAATCAAAATATGTCTATAGTCAATATATGTCTTCATGACTAGATAACAAGATTGTTTCCTCAAGTTTTAAATTAGTGGTTACACTGAAGATTATGAAGGCCAGAAATAGCTGTACTATTTTAATGGTTTTGTTAAGCCCCTTGAATTAAAGTTGAAAGTCTGCACTTTTGTCACAATTTATTTAATCGTCATCATGTTAGTTGTTCACATCTGCATTTTTACCACTTCAGATCACTATGATTTGTTATAGAAAAACTGGTGATTGTTCTTAAAAACTGTAATGAATGTAACATTTCAGTATTTCAGTTACCTAAATATCATGAAAGCATAAAAGGCATCTTTATTCTGGGTTAAAAATCAAGGTGTTGATTCCTTGATCTCAACCTTTCAACACTGTTTGCCACGCTTGTCTGAAAGCTCTTTTAGTTCAGCTACGATGGTCCTTACGTGTTCACTTTTAAACCTCTTCACAGTTTCACCTCTTCAATTATTTATCTGTATTAGCTTAACTCAAGGTCTGCTTCGTATTCATACAAGTACTTAAGATAATCATAGAGTTGGCTGCACAACAACAATAATAATAATAATAATCTCAGTTTCTTCTTCAAAGCATCAGCTCTTCACACAGGTTATAGTGAGTAATTTTTTCAGTATATACCAATAGACTCTTAGATCATCTCCTCTCAGTGTTATTGCTATACGAGGCCTCACTAATCATACTTCTACTCACCTTCTTTTATTTGTGGGTTTGCATCCATAGTCTAAAAATCTCAAGGGTAGGAGTTTTAGATAAAATTCCCATTGAGTTCAGATAGAATAATGAGATTTTTTCCAGTCACAACTAAAAAGGTTCAGCTATTTGCTAATTAGCAACAGTAAAAGAGTAAAAGTAGACTGATTATTGAAAAAAAGACCAGATTTACACATGTTAAAGTTTTTAAATTAAATTCTAAAAACAGGAACAGAATTAAGGAAGAGAAACATTTATTGCAACATTCATGTTTGTGTAGTTGGACAGGACAAACCAGTTAAAATTTCAGTGTGTCATATATATTAATTATTCACAGTTAGCATTTTGTTTTTAATCCTGGATTTTACCTCTGTAGTTCTCACCATCATGCTGGCGTTTGTACTGCTACAAATCTGATGGTAATATGGTGCCCTTTCCTCTTGAAACCATAGAAACCAAGGGTTTTATGGGACACTGTAAACTGGGGGAAATTCCGCTGCTGCACTCCTCCACAAAATGTTAAAAAGTACATTTACGTTTTGTGGGCTCTGAGCATTTGTTGTTCTACACAGTTGTCTATGACTAAGCCAAACCAGCACAAATAGCTGATTCTGGGTCAGTGTAACATTTCAATACACTGTTAGCACATCCAAGAAGCACTGAATTCATGGTTGATAAAGGTTAATTTTCAAGACTTATCATTCACTTGTATGTGCTTCATTAAACCATCCTTTTCTTTAATATTTGAAGCTTTGATAATCCAAAGCAGCACTTCACTATAATTTATAATTTATAAATTATAAATCATAATTTAAAAAAACACTGAATATGCAGTATAAATTAATTGATACGAGTTGAAAGAACCTGTAATTTAGTTTTAATTAGAAACCCTTATTACTATCCTCACTCGATGAATGGGTGTGCTGATTAAGTGCCAGATTTAAGCAATATTCTCATTTATATCCTTTGCACACTTGCCCATACACACTGCAGGGTTCACAGAACTGGGGGCTGACACATGCTGCATCGATCATCTTTATAGTCCACTAGGTAAAACCCTGCCTAACAGGCATGTTCTAGTACTATAATATAATAGGAAAGCAGGTCAAGCTGGAAAAAATAGCACAGAGAGCACAAAACTAATGTAGTGCTGCCGTTTGAGTTATGAGATACAGGTGGAGATTATATACATCTGATGAAAAGTGACCACTTACAGTATATGTTGCAGATATTTCATGATTTGTCCTAATTTCACAAAGCTTGAATAGATTAGACATGTTTTTCATATTCTAGTTGGTGTAAGGATTGCGGCTAATAGGCACATTATAATTGAAGGCTGTGTTATGAAATAGCTCCTCTTGTCTGTTTTTTAGTGGCGTGCAGTCTATAATGCAGAGAATAAAAGCCAAGAGACTACAAGCTTCACAAGAAAATGTGTTTGAAATGCAAATGAGCACAAATAATTACACTGTTATATATTTTTTCTGCAAGAAACTTTGTTCAAATGTGTTGTTTTCTTGCTTTTATACACTGTTACACAGCCCTCCTAGTCAAACAAGCACACAAACAAAACAATGTGGATGTTTGGATCCAGACAATAATTGCAACCATGCAGTGACAGGAGTTTCACACCAACTTATCCCATCTGCTAGCAGAAGGTTAGACCAAGAATAAGTGCAATTTATTGACTCAGAGCAAGCCTCCAACATATTTGCTCCTCAGAAATCCTTGGCCTCATGCTACTTTATGTAAGAATGATTCTAATAGCTTCCAGTGGGCTAGACTATAAAAGGGAGAGTTGTGGACTTTCTTAGAAATAATAATTCCTTCATGTGCCACATGGATAGCTGGAGTTCTGATTGGGAAAGGGATGGCCAAAATCAGATAAAAGCCAACTGTAATCGCTGACACAGTTGAGTGAGTGCCATGGGGCAAAATGACCTCCCCCCACCGTCAGCTTGAACCATAAAAAAGGGCTGGCATCCTGCTGAAGCGGCTGTGTGGTGTCATGAGTAAGGTTTCCTCTGTTCTCATGTTCACTTATTACCCCTTAAATCAACTTTAGAAGACTGTTGTCAGTAGTGATGTGCGGATCAATACTGAAATATCGATTCCTCCGATAACAGTCATTTATGTTCTAGAATCGATTCTCATATTAAAATATCGATATTTTAGTAATTTAGGGTAAATTTGTAGTTTATCTTTAACAGGAACACAGTGGAAAGAAACTATATAATTGTCTACTTTTGAAGGAACTACTTCCTGTTCCGCCTTTCATAGTCATGTACGAAATAAGGCTGTATAAATGTGTCGCAGCCCCTTGGCGTGCGCACTCACAACAATGGCTGAGCGTAAATGGAGTCATGCGTGGACATATTTTACCTCCACAAACAGCCGAGATGTGGTTTGCGATACATGTGGCAAGACAGTGAGGTGTTGTGGCAACACCACTAACCTCATCAAACACCTCACAGTAAATCATATCACAGAATATGACGAGTGTATGTTGAGGCGAACTGAAGAGGAGGAGAGGACAGGGACAGGTGCTGCTAGGGCGAGACAGACGTCTCTCACGGAGTGCTGCAGGCAGGCAACGTTTTCAAATAGGCACAACTTCAGTTTTTTTATTTCTATATGATAATTCTTTATGTCCTTATCTGTCAATAATCAATTCTAAAACTCTCTTTTCTCTTGTCCTCCCTCTGCCTTCTTACACTCTTCCTTAGGTAACAAGTTTTCATATGTCCATGCATGCCTGCTGGTTGCAGGCATCTGGTGCTACGCTGGAGTCTTTGCTGTCGGTCCCCTGTCGGGCTGGGGAGAGTACGGGCCTGAGCCTTATGGTACAGCATGCTGCATCAACTGGCATGCGCCGAACTATAATTCTGCAGCTATGAGCTACATCATCTGTCTCTTCTTCTTCTGCTATATTTTGCCCTGCACTATAATTTTTCTTTCCTACACATTCATCCTGCTGACTGTCCGTGGCTCACACCAGGCTGTGCAGCAGCATATGTCCCCACAGAACAAGATCACCAATGCACAAACGCTTATCGTTAAGGTACGTGCATTATTTTCTTTTCAAATGATTTATACTAAATATTATTTCCTTCATGAATTCATGTTTGCATCGCATGTTATTTGCTGTGTTATCATGTCTATTTTTAGCTTTCAGTGGCAGTTTGCATCGGTTTCCTGACAGCATGGAGTCCATATGCTATTGTGTCCATGTGGGCAGCGTTTGGTAACTCAACAACTGTACCACCTATAGCTTTTGCTGTGGCAGCTATCTTTGCCAAGTCCTCCACCCTTTACAACCCTATCGTCTACCTGGCTTTCAAGCCCAATTTTCGCAAGTCCTTGTGTCGAGATGTGGCGAATTGCAGAAGGAGACTCTGTGGATGTTTGTGCCAGGGTGGCTCTGCAGAGAAGGGAATTTGCAGGCAGTCCCATCACAAAGAAGAATGCAACTCTACAAGGTTATCCAATGGGTTACCAGAGAACCACAGGACCTGCAGACACTGTCCTTGCCCAGAAACAGACAACGGTAATAGAGAAAATTTTATAGACTACAGTCCTCAGCAAACCGCCAGGATACTTCAAGGATCCGTACACAGTGAAGTGGCTGTCAGCCAGCTCTCCAATGAGATGCAGAGTGACTTTCTCTAGAGGAACAAGTGGAACTAGACAACAAGTCACTGTAAAAATGAAGTATGAAGCAAAAAGTGGCACGAATGAAGCCCAAATAACAGTAAGTGCAAGTTGGGGGGAAAGTGAAAATGCAATCAAAAACAAAAATGGTAAGACTGATTTAAAAGAAAAAAAAGTTTAAAACTACTTTCATGCCTCAAATATGTGATACTGCCAAAAAAATATGTGGTTAAAAGCCAATACAGGAGGATAAGCAAGCCAAACATTTCACTGGTGTGTGCATCAGCATTTTATCAGGTCAAATTAACAAGTGTCAACAACTATCTGATCGGTTCGAGTGTAAACTCAGACTCAAATAACCAAGACTGAAGAGTCACCATGCAAGTCATTTTACGCTGGACTTGGAGGGAGGAACTGACGATGAAACTTCCTACTCCCTGAACCACATTTTATCTGTTTATTACAAGTACTGTATTTAAATATTATGTATTTATGTATGCCTCAAATTGAAGGACCACAGGGTTATTGTTATTGTTGTTGTCTCTGTTGTTGTATCTAAAATGAAAAGAGTGCTTTCACCTCATTGTCGAGGAGAAATCAAAACCTCTACTCCTATAGTTAAAGCAGACACTTTGGGTGTTAATACAAAGCACTTAGGGAAAGATTTGGCTTGGTGAGCCATCTTTTTGTCCAGAAGGTATATCTGCAGGGAGGAGATGTTGTCTTCTATTTCCATTTTTCCTGGTCACCACTGTCCAGGCAAGAAGATCATGATGGAGTGAAGAGTGTCAGCTGTTTAGGCATTTC
Organism: Pelmatolapia mariae; assembly: GCF_036321145.2. Lineage (NCBI taxonomy): Eukaryota > Metazoa > Chordata > Actinopteri > Cichliformes > Cichlidae > Pelmatolapia > Pelmatolapia mariae. The sequence continues at coordinate 23,316,791 of NC_086244.1, forward strand.
AGCCATTTTTTATAATAAGCCCTTTTTCAGTGACTTAAAAGTAATTGGAGTATCAATACTTTGGTGAAAATACTTTGCAGTCAATCATTGCCTGAAATCTAGAACATGGACATCACCAGGTTGTTGATTTCACCGGTCCTAATGTTTTCCTGATATGTCCGTGTAGGTTCTCAGTAATCCAGGTCATGGTAGTCTAAGGAGACTGGAAAGAAAGCAACTGGACTTCTTTGAAGGTCTTTCACCTGTCATCCAAGAGGCTTCTTCAGTTCTGAAGTTCAGAACTGAAGAGGTGAAAAGTCTTCATGCAACATCTTCACAAAACTTAAAAAAGTTCAGCCACTTTCTTTCCAAGCTCCTTAGACTATCTCTCTGATAGATTTTATATGACTTTTTAGCCTAATGTGCAATAAAAATATCGACATTTAGAGTGAACAGCTACCAAAAAGCATGTTGAGCAATTAACTCCAATTCTTTCATCAGTTTTAATTTGTCGTGGAGTAACGATGGAACAGGTCTCATCTGGGCATGAAACCTTTTGACAGTAAATCATCCAGTTACGTTTGAGCCTCTAAAATTGAGGGACATATAAAATTGAAAAAAATAAAATAAAATACAATACAATAAAAATGACTGTATTTTCTGAACTTAAACTTTAGGTTATTGCAGTTACTTTTGTTAAACTTCTTGTCTGATTTAAAACTCACCGTGATGATGTGCAGAGGCAAAATTGCCAAAAAAAAGAAAACACTGTCCAAATACTTATGGACACTACCTGTTTGTGATCAGAACTACATAGAACTCTGTCAGTGATTCTGTTTGGGTGGTTTTAGCAGTTTCTGAAGACCAGTTTGAAAGAGCAAAAATAAATTTCTTTGTGCAAAATTTCTGCTGCAAATGAATTAGTATCTTTTATGACATTAACTGTGGAAAAGACACATTAAAAGGCTGATTGTTGATTTATTTATCTTGAATTCCGAGCCTGGGATTATAAGGATGCCTTTGGCGGCAGAGCTGGGTCATATTTTCATTCTTTTCAAAAGGAAGAAGAAAAAATAAATAAATGAAAAAAAAAAAAAACACCTGCAGCATTTAGAACTTAAAAGCTTATTTTTCATATTTTGGGTTAGGATTTCTTTCATGTCACAGAAGCATCTCTACAATGAAGCCCAACTAGCCAAGGAAAAAGTGAGATGGTTATTTGGTTTAAAACAAGCACTTTAGGAAAACAAACTTTTTCATTAACTTTGGTTGCCCTAAGGCTTGGAAAAAGGCTTTAATTAGGGTACTAAAAAAATGTTGTCCTGTTCCAAATTTCCGCAAATAAACAGGTTAGTGTGTTATTATTACTGGCTTCACTGAGCACCAAACCTATGAGACTAAGACCCAAAATTGTAATAAAGCTGAGCGATCTTTTAATCAGAGCCATTTTAACAAAATGGGAGAAAAAAGCCTGCCTGTGGATAGAACGCTTGCCTTCAGTACTTCTTTTGCTTGTTTTTAATGTGAGAGACACAAGGCTTTGCCTCAGCACCCATCAACATTATTTTATTTTTATTTTTTTTAAAAAAGTATAGTGAGGATTGATGAGGTTAACTGAAATGTTTGTCCAACAAGCAATTTTATACCCCCTCCCTCCCGACAGCATAGGCCATCAACTCAAAAGTACAAAACGACCTGCCATGGGCAAAATTAATTAGATGTGCTGGAGTGCAACTTGTGATTAACTGGCATGACTTTGATACCACGATTCCTTTCTTACAGAAAGGCTGAGACCGAAGACTGCAGTTCTGTGCAGTTTATACACACACACAAGCGCGCACACACACAAAAACTACAAAAGCATTTCAGATTTTCTGCTTTCACTTTCAGTTTGGCATGAAATAATTAGCTTAAAGTCATGCAAAACAACCAGGTCAGCACATGTGGTGCATTTTGCTGTTTGCTACAATAACTCCTCTAGCCTCAGTCGGGACAGCTTATGGAGAAATGGGTTCTAAATTACTAATACCACCTGAACTATAATACTCCACATGGGCTTTTCACAAGACACTTAGCCCTGGGGTTAGACGCTTGTTAGCTCAAGGCTTATTTCTCAGTTGTGAACTTAAGTTGTGTTCAGGCTGACATTAGCACTGCTCAGTTTGCTGAGGCTAGAGCACTGATATGTGGGAGATTCAGCAGAATTATGTACTTCTCTTTTTGGTGTTGTGCATGTAAAACTTTGTGTTGAGGTCTATTGAATATGAAAATGAATATGCACAGCCGCACACAATATTATTCAAATGTGGACGATGCCGAAAACAGCTACACTATTTCCTCACTTGCTCTGGCACTGTGCACAGGCAGTAAAGTCTATAACCTTGGCAGAGCCAGGAAAGAAAAGGAGGGGGAAGTCCACTTTTTTTAAAGCAGCTTTAATAAAATTGTCCCAAAAAACACTGCCAAACTTATTAACTATTTCAAAATCCAAGAAAAATATTAGCAGAATTCTTTCTGAAACACATATGACCACTGTGAATCCAGGGAGTCTGAAATAAATTAAAGTAAGTAAGTCATACGTACTTATATATGTCACAGATATGAATGAGTGCCACATTCACCACATTTAAAGAAATTACTTCTGCAAAGAAAAGACACAAGTTAGGGCAGAATAGTGGTTAAATGTGATAACTCATTAGATACTCATTAAATATGTGACAGCAATACAGAATATGAGAGAGGTAGGTTGCAGAAGCGTGTCTCATAGTGTTGTAATTCTAACTTTTGTCTCGGTGTTAGGAATCACTTCACAGTGTTTTGCCATCTGATGGGACTCATCTATTACTTAAACCAGCTTTGCATGAATATGTTACTCAATCAGATCCACTACTGACTTTATGATCAGTTTAGTTTTATTTATTAGTTAGTCACATTTCCTACCATATTCATTAACTACAGTGTGATTAAGATAAGGGAAGGCCATAAGTATGATGGTATCCATTTTGGTTATGCGACTAATTAAAGCCAACACGGCCAACACTTTCTGCATCACATAAAAACTCTCTCCTGCACCGACACTAAAGATCAGTCAGGAGGTACTTTAATGCGATATGATACTAGGTTGGTACGTCTTCATCCTCATGCAACACACCACCAACAGTGCAGCCTTTTGCGTTTTCTACTGCAGTGATGTTTTCTGGCTGAACACCAAGTGACAGCTGCTTCAGTCTCTAGCGTGGGATAACCCCAGGCAACCTTCAGCTCAGAGTTTACAAAGCCCAGATCTGTAGTATATGCTGTAATATAATTCTGATTGTTCTTATTTTATTGTTCTTATTATTAAGTATTTTATGAGGTTTCACGAGAATGAAAGCAATGGAAAATCTCGAGTCTGACCATATTAAAAGAGTTATATACTTCAAGTGTTGCGATAAATTTAATCCAGACTTGTGAAGTTCAAGTTTGAGAATCTTTTGAACCTGGAGCTAACTGTGAAATGAGGTGAGGAACGCCTCGGGCCGTCTGGAGCTCGAGTTTATTTCAGCTGACTCTTGTACATGTGAAAACATGTTGCAAAAACTTGCTCCCTTTGCAAAGACAACAACAGGCTCTCCACGGACTCATAGAGTCAGTTGTTATTTTTTATGAGGATGTTGTAGACAACAACATTATCTTCAGCTTTTCATTTATATATCAAAGAGTTCCTGGATGTTCAGGGTAGCAGCTCATTGCTGTTTCTTGCTCCGCATCCTCCAGGTTGAAAAAAAAGTGACACAAAGCCTTTGAACTGTGTGCAGGATGGTATGGTAAACATTTCCCAGAAAGAAACAAATGATTGTACTTATTTTTCTGATATGTGGCAAATGATGGTGGTTTCATAGTAACTATAACATTTTGAAATGAGAAAAGTAGTATAAAAACTGAAGTGTGTGGAGTTTCTGCTTGTCATGCTGCAACCAAAGGTTACAGTCACCTTTACACTCACTGTCAAAGCCAAAATACTGTCTTGGACTGTCATATTTTTCTACCAATATCCAGGTTAACATAATAAAAAAGAAAAGAAAATGAAAAACAACATATCAAAGACTTGGCTTCAAGTCCAGTGCTTGATAGGCTCTGTTTTGCCCACAGTCTTTGGGCAAAAAAAGGACATTCAAAACAGGAAACATAACTGTGAAAATCTGATTCTGATGTCTATTTTTTCTATTCTGTTCTACTCTAGGAACAAATATTGCAAGTACCTAGGTGTGCAGTCTGTACCACTAGCCATTCTACCTGGGTAATCTACACTGACTTTACTCCTTCAAATAATATTGCATTGTATATATCTGACATCAGGGATTTCATGTAGAGATTGTTTGCATGGATGAAGATAATACAAATTTGTACAAATGCCAAATTATGATGTATGTTATTATAAATATCAGTGAAAATAGAGATGGAGCAACACCTTGCAGTGTCTTGAAATGGTGATGATTTTTATTTTCTTGATGTTTTAAATGCAGTCCAAACAAGGTTTCAGTCCAAACGAGCTGCTTACTTCCTTTATTCCCTTCTAATGTCTATAGAAAAGAGAAAAAAGGCTGGATATATATTTTGCAAAAGCAAGCTCACCATTATATAAAGCCCATTATCCAAGTGGAAAACTTATCTATAATGATGTTAATGTGCATGCATCTGGTGAACTTGAATTGAAAGATTTAAGTACTTTGAAGGCTTTAATGTTGTTAAACAAGCTTATATGAGCATTTTACAATGAGGGAGGTTAAATTTAGTGCCAATATGTCTGAGCTGTCTGAAAAAGTTCAAGCTTGGTGCAATTATAGTTAGTCCTTGCATTAATAAATCCTGTTCCCACCATTAGAGTGTGTTAAAACTTTTGCTAATCATATTAATCTTAACCTTCTTTCTGAAGGTTTCTGTATCTGAAACTTCTGTATCTCTATATTCTGTCAAGATACAGCCTGGCAACATGGCAAAGACCTTTAAGTCTATGCTTGGTCAGAATATTATGTTACATTCTGTTTGAACTGTGTCCATATAGCTGTATTAATGCATTGTAAATAAAGATTAATGTAACTGAGCAATGCAACTAGAATTTTCTGACTAAACCAGCCAAGTCTTTAAATCAATCCATGTTTCCCTTTTTATTTTCTGAAATGCAGTTTTGTTCACGAGAACACACACCAGGAGTTTTGATGCCCCTTTCTTCAGCTTCTTAGACACAAACAAGGCTGAATGTGTTGTGTAAATATGTATATGTGTGTCTGTATGTATGTATATGAAAACAATTCTGTCTAACTACATAGGCTTAAACAAATGCGTTAGAAGTATTAAATTATTCTCATTGTTGTCAGTGATGTTTCAGATGCACTGTGAAAATGTTTACAGCTTTTGTTTCTTGTTTTAAAATTATTAAAGATTGTTTAAAAAAGTGTAAAGTATATTTACCCAATGCAATATCATTTGTTCAGAAGTAAAATGGAATGATAAATAAATATTATTTGGTATTTAATTGGGTTTTTTTTTTAACTACTTTTAAATACTATATGCAGAGCCCTAAAAGAAACAACTTAGTCCTCCAACCATAAACACTGAAACTGGGTCCAGTGCAGTTCAGGCATCAGACATAGGCAGGGCTTCTTGTTGTGACGGGATAGCTACAAGCCCCTGCTGATCATTACTGCCTTTCTGGTGTTTTTCCTGGAGAGCCTTACCTCACTTTAACTTACTGGATCTTACCATAATCTGGGAGTAGTTGGCCAACAGCAGTTCCAGGTATCTGTCTTTCTCTGAGTCTTTATGTGGGGTTTCATTTATCTTCAGTGGAAAAACATGAGGTTAGTGTTGGGAAGAATGGCCTCCCTGACCTAAAACATAGCAGCTTTTGATTGTTCTGCACTAAGCTATTGCGAACATCATGTTCAAGCATGAAGTACCTCATGAGTGCACTTGTCACTGCAGTACCCTAGGCCAAAGGTCAATAATAGACTTTTTTTTTTGTCATATCAGCTTGTAGCCATATGTCTCAGACGGTCCTGTCAAGCGACCGCCAACTAGATTACTTTACTGATCCGTGTATTTTTGAGCATCAGCCTTCAGTTTGAGGGAAAAAAAACTTTCCAAAGAAAAGTATTGCCTGAGGTGAAGGTCAGCCTCTTTCTGCCTCAGCAACATTGCTAACTTGTAACTTGTGTCCTGCTTGTGTGCACACACAAACATGCACATCATGTTTTATTGGGGTTTAATTAAGAGGATGGCATGGATTTTTAGTCCTAATTGACATTTACGACAGCGGTGTGCACTTCCAAAACACGAATCCTGACTGACAGTGGTGATTATTTGTCAGCAGTTATTCACCCAAAATGAGAGGTTTTTACATGAACTTCCTTTCTTGTATGCGTGCATATATTATGAAAGTGAAAAAGAATTATTCTTGAAAGGCTTTCATACAATATAAATTGAGATCATATATTTAAATCCATGTTTTAGCAACATCTTTGACCTTGAAACAACGTTAAAAAGCAAAATATTTTTCCCCCGTTTCATTTCATGGGAGATTGAAAACACTATCAGCTGCTGTTGTTTCTGCCCATCATTTTTTCCCCATTCTTTTCCTTGCACACCTGGCTTATTGCATTAACCCTGCAGATTTAGATATAGTTGAGAGCAATTGGACTCCATGCAAACAGATGGACGTGATCTGGCTACCTCACCTTAACAAGATGTCCCTGCTGAACGCCATCTGCCAAAATAGCTACACTCTGCCAGGAGCAGGACGGGGAGGCAAGTATGATCGTGGAGTGACTGCAGAAGCTAAGTCAACACATTCTCACTGCCGGCTCGTCACATTCTGACCCTATCTTGTTATACTTCAGTGAACTGGGTACCCCTTTAGCAGTGCTTTTTCACCTTGCAGGGTAGTACTTTGAAGTAAAGCAAAATGCAAATGAGAAAGCACAAACACACTAAGCAAAGTTTACAATTGGAGACAAATGAGGTGGTGGTTTAAACTATGATTTTCAGCTAGAAGGAACAAGATTATATCTCATGCATCCTGCTACTTTGTAGGTTTTCATTATCAGAAACTTTGAGATTAGATTTACTAAAAATAAAAATAAATAAATACAGGTTATATAGGGACACATTCACTTCACATTCAAACACATAAAGCAATCTTTTTCCATCTGCAACAAGCTTGTCCTCCACTTTCTTGTCCTGACACATTGACAACACAATCATCTAGCAACTTTCCCACAGCCTGTGTTACAATGGTAATTGCAGCTGGTTGATCAATAAGAATCCAGACTAACAGACATCATCCGGTTTGTTTTGTGAAGAATATGAATAATAAATTACTTAATTGCCTAAATCACTGCACATCAAATCCTAATCTTGCCCAAGGCACCAGGAAGGGTGCCTGACTGTTGTACCTTTATGTGAAAATTTACTTTAGTGAGCCAAATAATGAGTGAACTGGGGGCATATACAGAGCTGCGCATATGTAGATGAATCCCAATGTCCTTGTATACACTGGAAGCAAAAAGCAGCAAAATGTGAATTTATTACATTTCCCTCCTTCTTTATTTCAAAGTAATGAAGTACAATTAATCTTAACAAGGCTTCAGTTTCAGGGACAGCTTTTAATCATAAACTTCTTCTCCAAGTGCCAGTACTTGCAGTGTTTTTAATAGTTTCAGGGATCAATTCCTTTGTGCTTTCACACTTATGCTCGCATTTTATTTACTTGTTGGATACTTTCTTCTCTGATCCTGGTTCCAAATCTCATGATGTGAAAAATGTCCTCATTAAGACCTAAGCCAAGTCATCATTTCCTGCTTAAAATTCATTTAGAATCCCTACCCTTGTCTTCACTCCCACAGTCTGCATGCTGCAGTGACCCAAACTACACTACACTGCCAGTAACAATAATTTCATCAATGAATAATATCCCATACATGAATAAGTCATCCACGAACACAGGATATTAGTCTAATTTGATTTTCTGGCTGGAAGAGTAAAGTAGGTTAGACACAACTAAAATAAACAACCACATCACAAAGGAACACAATGGCGATCTCTTTCTGTATGCTGTGTTTGTAAAAGTAGAAGTCTGGAAGTCTAGAAGCTGTCACAAAGTTGGCCAGCAAAGCTGGGGGAACAAACGAAGACGTACACAAGCCAATTTGTTTAAGACAAGCTGTAAGAAAAGGGGTGGGATAGAAGGTTGAGTATGATGCAGTATGGTGCAAAAAAAGTGTCAGCTAGGACAGAAACTGAGCTTCAAGAACTGTTTTAAATGGATCACTGGGCTCAGGTGTTGTCAGTTATAGAGGTGTTACCATCTGCCAACACCTCCCCTCCTGTACCTGCAAGGCATGCTGCCACAAATCAAGTAAGAGGCAGACAGTAACGCAGGACAGAGAGTTAATTAAAAAGCTGTAATAGAAACACTATTTTCGTTTCCTTCCAGCGGTAGTGAATAAAGAAGAAGAACCCACCTGAAAACCAAAGAAATATTGTCATTTTAATCTTCCCATTCAGTCACCTGAGCATCATCCAGGACCAGTACGTCTCTTCTAGTCACATCTGTCATAATATTGCCAACAACAGTTAGCTCATTTTTAAGATCCTACACCCTGGTGACAGTGATATGAAGCCAAAATGAATCACTCGTTTCATTCTGAAGATTTTCCTGACATCAAATTTGGATCTAAGCCACGCTATGTATTTTATTTACATTCCCAACTTGCAAGGAAAAGTTAAATAGGATTTAAGTTTTTCAACACAAAGATTACCCAGAATGTTTCAATAAACGTTAATATCTTGAGAATATGTGTAGAAATTAAGTGATATTCAAAGTGCTCTGAGCTCATCAGTGTGTTTGGATAATTGTTACCTCTGAGAGGTTTTATGGATATTTCCTGTGCCTCAGACAGAGTGAGATGCTGCCTACTTTGAAGCATGCTTGTGTTAAGCATTAATGTTTTCCCACCAGACTTTTAGAAGAAAACTCATACCTTTCTGTGCTTAAGCAAATTTATACATGACTTACAAATTATTGCTCTGACAGATTAATTGGCATGAGATTTAATTTATACACTCCCAAAACATTTTGGGTGCTTTAGAAAATAGCACGTGGTACGTAAGCTGTAGTTTGCAGTAAATCGCCCTAAAATATACAGAAACACAAACAGTAATTTTTTAAAATGTGAGTGTAACACATGAGTGAACCAGTCTGCAGCTGCAATAACAACACAGCCACTGAGGTAACTGTATAATTAACTGTGCCAAAGGCTAAATGATTTTCTAAGACTCAAAACATCCATCTATCCATCCATTCGCTTCCACTTATCCTTTTCAGGGTCGCAGGGGGCGCTGGAGCATATCCCAGCTGTCATAGGGCGAGAGGCGGGGTACACCCTGGACAGGTCGCCAGTCTGTCGCAGGGCTAACACACAGGGACAGACAACCATTCGCGCTCACATTCACACCTATGGGCAATTTGGATTAACCAATTAACCTATCCCCACTAATTGCATGTCTTTGGATGGTGGGAGGAAGCCGGAGTACCCGGAGGGAACCCACACAAACACGGGGAGAACATGCAAACTCCACACAGAAAGACCCTGGCCTGATGGTGGAATTGAACTCAGGACCTTCTTGCTGTGCAGCAACAGTGCTAACCACCGTGCTGCCACCGTGCTGCCCTAGACTCAAAACACTGACTATTAAAAACAATACACTGTAATAAACATTCTGGTTTTAAGGTCGGTGGTTATTTCTCATATAATAAGCAGCCACCGAGTCTTTTTTAAAGAATTTAAATAAATCATGATTGAGTGAAGTTAAATAAGCAATTAGTCACATAAGCCAAGCAACCAGTCAGCAACCTCTGGCAACCTCCAATCACTAAGGAAACATGTCTACTCTCTGACCGGTTGGCAAGTTGGTCAACAGGTAGCAACCAAACCATATAGTAGGCACACAGCAGCTTTGCATTTTTATGGAAATATAATCAGAATCCAACCTGTTGGAAACCCGTTCAGTCCAGTCCCCCACTGCAAAGAGCGATGTCACAGACAAGCTGCACTTATTGGTACAGACTGTCTCAGACTGATTGCACTGTCTGTATTTATGAATTAGACAAAAATCTAAAATCGATTAAAAGCAGTAACCAGATGTTTAGGATATTGCTCAACCGCTACACAACTACTTGCAATCCACTGTCAAATGAAAACAATCTATTTATACTATTACTACTGTTTGCCATACTGTTTATACTGGTGTATAATCTTGTAATGCCATGTGTGACATATTGATACGGCGGTTTTTGTGAGTTTTGACACTTCTACATACATCACCACTGTGCTCACCCTCCCCATTTTTTTTTAAAATTTGTCAGAGTGATCAATAAACATGTTTTTCTGGCAATTATTTCATGGCTCAGGCTTTAAAGAGGCCATTTCTGATCTATTTTTAATAATACACGCTCATGTTAAGGTCCACATTTGGAGAAGCTCCTATTGTTATTCACATGGACATTATGTAATTTCCCCCTAGTTACTGAATGACAGGGCATATTTTCCTCATGTAGACATCCAAAACTAATTTTACAAATGATGTGTGACAGTGCCAATGCCTCTAATCTACTGTATGTCTTTAATATTAATGATACATCTATAATATAGATGTTGTAGACACTTATCTTTGCTTGGGGAAAATGATTGGTCATTAAAATGCTGTCATGTTCAGATAGAATAAGGTAAGATTTGGAAACCAGAAACAGGTATTTTTCATCTCTTTGGGCAGACTATTGTCAGTGCCTGCAGTTACTTATTGATGTGTGTAAAACCTCCTGATGATTATCTGCAATATTTGCATGTTTTTTTGTCATTGTTTTTTCACTGTAAGGTGGAACAAGGAATAATTTTGCAACGATCAACAGTATTCATGCAGTTCAGAAACAGAATTTTGCTTGCAGTGGGATGATATGATTTCATAATAGCATGTCAGTGTCAGATGTGATTATCAGGACTGGACAGGCAATGCTATAAAGTTGACCATCTGTCTTGTTCCATCATTCTAATCTTAAAATCCTTCTCTTAAATCGTAGCCTGTGAAATTTGTGTGGGAAAGTTTGTGCGCCTCCTAAAATGCACTATAACTGATTAGTTCAAGGATGTTTAGCCGTGTTATATATGAGAGATCAAGAATGTAAGTATCTAGAGTACATCCATCCATCCATTCTCTTCCCTTTATCCAATTCAACATTTTCAGGGGTGGAGCCTATCCCAACAGTCATAAGGCCAGAGATCGCCAGTCTATTGCAGGGTTAACACAGAAAGACAGACAACCATTACCACTCTCATTCACACCTATGGGCAATTTAGAATCACCAATTAACGTGACCCCTGTAACTGTAATATTAGCTTCACGTGGTGAAACCTCAATATAACATACAGACAGACATACAATCATACAAACAGAAACATATCCTTGTATGTATTTTAACTGTATCAGTACAAGAGAAGAAGTAAAAAAAAATAATCTGATTTGGCTTGGTTTTTCTGTTTTGTCAACAGCTCTGTCTCTAGTTTTTGCTTGCACTTCGCAACTTGTATTGTTTATGCTGTCACATGCAGATGGCATCACGTTTGCTAACGTGTAAAGGGCAGACAGACAGTTTCAATGTGAACTTCATTTAAATCAGCATTCATTTCATGTCAGCATTTCACTAATTTCCTGTCAGACTCAGCTTTGCTTCATGTGCAGAACAGTACTTGCGGCATGTTAACTTCAATGCCGGCAATGCCTCAAAATTTCAATATAAGTAAGTGAGTCTTTAGTAGATGCTGTGAAAAGTCTTAACACTGTGGTGGTGAATGCTGTTTTCTATGCTGTGGTCTGGTGAAGGTGGGCAATAGCTTAGTCCTGAGGGTGGAGTTCCACCCTCTGCATACAGATGTAGAGAGGTGGATGCTGTCAAAATTTGGAGATCTCAGTTCATCGACTTCCTGCTAAAGTCCTTCAACCATCTGGTACAGTTTCTGTAACTGCAGTAGACATAATTTACTGTTGAATCACATTATACTTTGCATTCAGTTTGATAGTAATTTACTGTGTATACTATACTATGAATAGTAATGTTCTATGAATAATGTTTCCATTTTGTTCTTTGTGCAATGATTCCACTTTATTTATTACTTTTGAATAGTTACATTTGTAGAATATTTTTTGTGTAGTTTTTAAATAATACAACATTTTTACTATTAGTATTTGTAGTTCAATAAGTAGAGGCCATTAGAAGGAACTGAACATGATTTATTGATGTACAGAATTCAGTTTGAGGTATTTTGTGGCTAGACTTCGATGGCCCGTCACAGCAGAATGGAATCCCAGCAGTGATAGGAATTAGTGCAGGACCCCCTGGAGTCATGACGTTGGTGGAGGAGATGAAGATGGAGGCTTGAATGGAGTCTGAGTGATGATGGAGAGATGGTGATGGGGAGGAGGTGGGTTGCACAAATGCGTCGGCAAGGGAGAATGACAGATCCAAAGTAAGATTTAAAGTATGCAGTGTGAAGGCTGATTGGCCTGAAGAAGGTTGGCAGAAAGATGATTGGATTAGACCAGTGATGTCACAATCAGCTTGACGGTGTGGGAAAGTGAAAGTCACTTCTGTAGGAGGAGAAAAAGGGGTTGGTTCAACATAGACTTACAAAGGCAAAAAAGCATCTATCAGTTCAATGCATTCATGTAACACACAACTGCTTTCAGGTGGCATTTTGCAAGATTTGTTCTATCAACCTGGAAAACACACGGACCTTTAGTTAGCTGTTTAAAATGTGGTGGTGACTTAACTTTCTACATGTCTAGAAAAATGAACTCACTTGACAGTATATTGTATATAATTTCATTTTATATTTAATTATTCATTAATTGAAAGTGACGGCTGCTTTTGTTTTAATGTTTCTTTTGTCTGAAAGTTTTGTCTAAATTTGTAATCCATCTTTTGCTTGTAGGTGTGGGGGTTTTTTTGGGGGGTGCACTGATCATTACAGGCTTAAAGTTGTATTTATAAAGGTAGCAGAAGCTGAAAAACATGAAGGGGCAGTAAATTAAACTAGGTTTAACTTGTTTTGGCTGAAGCAGAAGCAGGAGAAAAAGTGTGTTACCCTTTCACTGAATAATTACTTTCAACGTTTTGCTGACCTTGTACACTCAGCTGACATTCCACATGGTGGATTTAACAATTTGAGAAGTACAAATTTAACTGGATTAAACATTTAAGCCTGGGGAGCATCTCAAAATAGTCTCTTAAACACTAACAGATGTGTGTATGTGTACTTCTAGGACTCCTTTTTGAAGGGATACAGGTCTGTGCACATTTCACATCAACCACAACTCACATGGATGTCATTTCAGGATCGGGGCAGGACCTAAGCAAGTAAGTGTTTAGGGGAATAGAGTAAATGTTCTCTCCGCCACTGATATCTCTGTTTCATCTCTCAAACACTTCATTTGACGATGGATAAGAGCTTCTGTCAGTCTTCAGCCAAACATGTTATACTTTCTCATGATAGCATTTAGTGAAAATCTGATTACTTGATTTAATAAAGCCTCTGGACTGTGTTCAAAATCATCCCTTTATCCACTCATTCACAAATCAACAACAGTTTACTAACGAGCAGTAAATTAAGCTCTCAGTCTGACGTATTACTATCATTTTACTTCTTTGCTGTCAGTTATAAAGTCACATATGATCAGAACGCTCACATAAAGTCTGTAGCAAATATGGAGTAATTTGGGACATATTTCCAATTTTGAGGAATATTGTGTTTCTGCATAATATTCCATAAAGATTTTTAGCATTTTATGTTCATAACTCTTTGGACATTTTTTAATTTTAACTAAGACAATCTAGATGTGATTGACGTGCAGAGGGTTTAACAAAATATTGCATTAACTCTTGAGGAACTGGACCCAGTTCAGTCCACTGTCTTCAGAGACTTAAAATTAATTGGGCACACAAACATAATGTTAAATATAAGGATTGTTTTTCATACTTAGATTCAAATCCTTTGTAGTCAGTGACCATCTGAAGCCTAGAACCCATGGGCACAACCAAATGCTGTGTTTCCTCCTTTGAGATGCTCTGCTTTATTGCAGCCACTTCCAGTTGCTCCTTGTTTGTGGGTCTTTCTGCATTAAGTTTTGTCTTCAGTTTCTGAAAAGCATGCTTGGCCGTTGAATGATATTTAATTTATTTGCCTTGAGAAACTCTTGGGGTGCTTTTGCACCAGGCTTTGGACCGTTATCCTGGTCAGTGCATTCATTCATTTTTGAGAATGTACCAGATTGTTGATTTCTCTCGAGTAGGTCTATTCTGTTTTGTATTTTGTTCAGATTAATGATGATGGCTTCCCTAACGTGCATCAACATATCATTGACTTCCAGTGAACTGCTAACAAAAACAAGTTCAACTCAACATCTTTTGTCTGCCTAGTATATCATGGAACAAAAAGGACTCTGCTAGTCATATAATACAATTTTCCTGTTACTTTTGAGCCTCTGAAAATGACTGTTTTCAAATGACAATAATGTCTGTAAAGGTAATAAAATACTTTTGTTAAACTGTTTGAAATAGAGCTGAAAGTCTGCACTTCAATCACATCTTGACTGTGTAAAAACCCACTGTGGTGGATACAGTTAGCAAACAACAAATGTACTTCAAGAGGAAGTACGTTTCATCCCTGCAGCATGTACTTTTTCTTCAGACTCTCCACAGGGCACTCATCACCATGGCAACCGAGAACCAAAGCTTTGAGAAAAAAGTGTCGGTCCCTGAATTTTAACTTAAACACAGATCTAAACGAAATGTAAATCAGCTGCGTGTGGGGACTATGGTTATTTCACAAAATAATTTATGACACATCAACCTCTGAAGTCTTTAGCCTCCAAATGTATAACCCTGTTCATGTACATTAACATGAATCAGGTGATGCAAGTCAGACCATCTAAACTTGTACAACATGAGGGATAGTAGATATACTGGAGAAAGGATGTTTAACATAGAGCTGCCAGGCAGGAGGAAAAGAGGAAGACCACAGAGAAGAATCATGGATGTAGTGAACGAGGAAATGCAGAGGATTAGTGTGACAGAAGAGGATGTGTGCATAGAGAAAGCTTTGTAAATGTATGTGTCCTTGTGGGATATTTTAGTATTACCTAGTATCTTGTCTACTTTGGATATAGTGATTTTCTCTCTCTCTCTTTGTGTGTGTTTGCGTGCGTGCATGCGTGAGTGCGTGTGTGTGTGTGTGTTTAATGCTTTTTTAGATTCCCTCAAGAATGTGTTAGCATTTGCTACATCCTGTTAATGGAGGAAGTAAAGACCAGTAGAAACAATAACAATATTCACCACAGTCAGAGAACATGTTTGTTTTGGGTTTTTTTATTATATATTTTTATTGTTTATACATTTTTATTGTTTATATGGGTTTTTTTAAATGGCCTGCATTTGTATAGCGCTTTACTTAGTCCCTAAGGACCCCAAAGCGCTTTACACTACATTCAGTCATTCACCCATACATTCACACACTGGTGATGGCAAGCTACATTGTAGCCACAGCTGCCCTGGGGCACACTGACAAAGGCGAGGCTGCCGGACACTGGCGCCACCGGGCCCTCTGACCACCACCAGTAGGCAAACATGGGGTTAGTATCTTGCCCAAGGATATTTGGAGTCAGCCTGGGATCGAACCACCGACCTTCTGATTAGTGGCTGACCTGCTCTGCCACCTGAGCTACAGCCACCCGTGGAACCTCTTGGTTAACGCCTTAGGACGTTAACCAAGAACGTCCTAAGGTTCCACGGCATGCATTTTTAATTTCTCTTTGATATTTGGGCTGATTGGGGCCCGATGAATGTAAAAACACAGAATTACCAGATTTTTAACCTTATTTTTGTTTCTAAGAAAAATGAGAGCCACATATGAGGATATTCGTTCAAAATGTTGATAGAACAGTAGCAGTATAATGTCCTCGTAAGTGGATATCAGGCCCATGTAGAGCAAAATTGAGTATTTTAGTCTAAATAACCCAAAATGTGATGTCCACATATGTGGACGCCAGGTCCTAGGAGGTTAAAGAGACAAACAACACCAGATACACCTTCCATACATCCATTCAACCAATTTAAGCTCATAGTGGGGCTGGAGCATATCCCAGGTCACTTGGTCTGTCACGGTACTAACACAGAGAGCCAGACAACAATAACGCTCACATTCACACCTACAGCCAGTTTAGACTCACCAGTTTACCCGACTAACCACATGTCTTTGGACTGTAGGAGAAAATACCTGGAGATAACACACACAGACACGTGGAGGACATTCACAGCTCTTCAGAAAATAATTACACTCTGGACTGTTAAAAATCCTTTGTTCTTTGACTACTTAGACGTGATAGAAAACATGATGAACAGCATTCATCATGTTTTTAAAAATGCTTACAACTTGTGTGAAATGTTTACATCATTATGAAATCTTAGGAGATGCCCTGGGGCCAACTCTAGTTCTTGTGCAGCCCTGCATGCAGAGTCCCACAGAAACGCCTCACCAGGAGTCAGAATCTCTGAGCCACCACAGTGCTTGATTCAGATAATGAGCTGCTGAAGTCCCACTTGCCTAGAAAGGATTTAATACAGCTACTTTGTCAGCTGTGTTATTTGAGCAGGCTCTAGAACATTTTATGATTTAAATTAAATGTTTTAATGTCCTTACTGTAGGCAGACATGCCTCATAAAGCACATCTGCCATTCCAGTTTCACCTAACATCCAGTCTAATTAGCTTGCATTTGCACACATGACTTAAGTGTACAATTCAGCATTATATGACAAGAAGATTGTCTTGATCATAGCTTCTATTTCAAATGAAACCCATCTGCCTTTCTACGCCACCTCCTATAAACAACATTTATATTCCACTGACATAAAACTGATTTACTACAAATGTTACTTCACCTTAATTATGTTTTTATTAATATAATGTATCATGTTAAATTTGGATGCTTAAGATATCAGTCAGAAGTAACTAATTACTAATTACTACTGTGTTTTTTATTGTCACTAGTATCTCCTTGTAGAATCTAAAAAAAAAAGTAAGTGGCATGGTAATTGTTAATTTTAGGCATGCAGCATTTGATTCAGGATAAGAAAGGATTCTTTGACTAGCATGAAAAACATCTGCTGTTATTTGGAGCACAAGATCTGATATCTGATGCACTTTATCGCTGTGTCACTAAAACTGTGATCTTGTTCTGTCCTTAAGGAAGAATTTTTTAAATGGTCTCCGGTTGATGTCTGATGAAGTCTGATGATTTCAAGCCCATCAAAGGCACTTGGCACAGAAGCCAAGTACCTCTTATATCTGGTACAAAAATGCACTTTTTTCACTGAAAAACAGTTTCTGTGAACATAAGCCATTATCTCTATGTCAAGGTACAACTTGAAAAATGAATAAGTACCATGAATACTTTCTGAAGAGATGGTGTGCATACTAAAACAATGAAAAAAAGAGTATTCTTTTTTGGCACAACCTTGCCTTGTATTGTGAAAAAATCTTAAGCTATCACTAATTTCTTCATACTTTTCTTCCAAGAATTATTAGGGCATTCTTGTAAGTTTTTCAAGTAAACAATTGTTCTCGAGGTTTTCTGAAGGTCTTTCATAGTTTTTGCACAGTGAGTGTATCCCTATGGTATGCCACACATTGCAAAAGCTTTCTGCAGATGAAGTACAGCTTTTTTCTGTTTT
Organism: Pelmatolapia mariae; assembly: GCF_036321145.2. NCBI lineage: Eukaryota > Metazoa > Chordata > Actinopteri > Cichliformes > Cichlidae > Pelmatolapia > Pelmatolapia mariae. The sequence goes on from NC_086244.1 coordinate 23,334,589, forward strand.
TTCTGGTAGATGTAATATTTTCACACGAGAACTTTGTTTTAGCTTTACGCGAGACATGGCTGACGGCTCATATATACCACGATTGCCATGAAGTTGGTGTCTGTCTTCACACCAAAGGGTTTACCATTGGAGGAGTCTTCGAGAAACTCATGGCAGCATTTCTAGAACACAGCATTTAATTTTTGAATAGTTCTTTGTAGGAGCCAGAATGCCATCTGGGCTTGAAGACAGCCAGAAAAAAAAAAGTAAAATTTTATTTCTTTCCAGGTGAGTGAATATCCAGTGCTCTATAGCCACAGGATGGCAATGGTATTGGACACACTACTGTGGAGTTTGCTGGAGCGTAACATTCCCATTCAGTCTGGGATGGAGGTGCTCACATGGGAGAGTCTCAGGGGAATTTCTGCCACTCTATTATAATCTCTCTGTAACTGATACAAGGCATTCTGCCTTCTGGTAACTTCCTTCACACAGCCAAACAAATGTTGGAGATGGATAACAAATTTATTATAAAATGACATACATGTCTGGCAGCTGCTGGTCCTGCTACGCCTGAAGTGGAATTGCCTGATGTCCCTGGGAGGGTTGTGATGCCTCCTGCTGTGATTTTACAGTGGCTCTCTCTTGCATAGCAGGCATCCTTTGGCAGTATCAGCCAATTCTATGTTTATTTTCCTTTACTGCATATAACAGCAGGGCTATGGAGACAACAACTAAATTAATATTACTTTAATGTAATAATATCTAATAAGCATCTAATAATACCTCCACACATTGCAGATCATATCAGATATATTGATGTATGCTCAATCATCCAGGAAAGTAAATCCCAAAAGGTTGATTCTGTTCATCTGGTCGTAGCGGTTCGTCACTCATCCAAGTGACGAACCTCACATAAACATTAATCCTATATACTGGAATGGTATCATATTTTTGATATAATGCTACATGTATTATACAGCTCAATGGATTTATGTTAACTGGAGCAACAAATTCTGAAGTGAGAAGGGTTCCATTATTCAACAGCTTATTAGTTACAGAGAAGACCATTTTGAATGGAAATTCTTGCATGCTTGGTATAGTTAGGACACACTGTTCAAACTGTTCCACAGAGACCTTAAAATGGGTAAATGCCTCTCCTTTCATCTCTCCCATCACTGCCCTGTTTTCAGCCTCAGTCATTTTACATGAACCAGGCTCATGCATCATCTGATCTGACAGATCATAAGGCTGCTTTTGCGTCAGTTTGGGTCACGTATGCTCTGGAAAGTCTAGACCAGCCTCCCAACCCACCACCACCACACGCGCTCAGGCACACACACAAACACACTCCCCATCAATCTCTGAAACCTTGCAGAGCAGCTGTACTTTAGAAATTAATATATAAGAGTGCTACAGTTACAGTAATATATGAAAAAATAATAATGGAGAGCAATTACAAAAATTACAATATGAAGGGACTTGCCAGTCCTGTTGTTATTTGCATTACTTATGGTTGGTGGATCATCATGCTGTGATTTTTGGAACTACTATTTCCATAATTTGGAAGCTTTGGGAATGCAAACAGGAAGAATAATGCTAATAATGCCATGGAGTCAGTGAGTTAGAGAACCAAACCCCAATAATTCACTCTGTTTGTTTGTATTTTAGTAAATCTGCATAATGAAAGTAAGCTGAATAATCTTTTTAGCAGTCCTTATTGTCAGTCAATGGGAGCATTGTTATGCTTTTTAAATACAGAAGCTTTGCAAGATGAAGAGATGTGGTTTTTGTATGTGTGTATGAAACCATTGCTGACCCTGCATCTTTGTTCACATCCGCAACTTACCGCATGTCTACACCCCGTCTGTTACTGTGACAGCACCATATGTCTCTGTTTCTGTCCCTCTCTTTTGCTCCCCATTTAATTTCACCCCGTATTCACAACCCCCGTAATGACTCATAACACTACAAGTGAATTTCTAAATGACATACTTTCACCCCGCGTGTTATGAGTCACATCCTGTTTTGATCATATTTGGGAAATCACATTTTTAACATATGGAACACAGAGTAAAATATTTATTTATGCTGCCCTTGTGCACATCCATGTTTCAGACCTGTACTTGCTGAGCTGTATTTGAACAGTTGAATATAATTCTGTTTGGTTTTTGGATGACAGAGCATTGCAGCACTTTTTCCAAAACTGAGGGCAGCCCCTCCGGTCCACATGTCAAAATGCCCCTGAACAAAATGCAGAACCCCAGTCTTCTGATAAATATGACAGTCCCTTGTATGGTGGTTTGCTGTGAGTGGTTTTGGTGTGACAAACTGTAAAGCGTTCTGAATAAAAGAGCAGTATCAGTGCTGCCTATTTTCACCAGAAACTGAAACCAAGAATGCCATCTAATTTTACTGGTGTCGAACTTTGATTTTCACTGTGTTTTTCAAAAACGAGGCCTTAACACAAACTGTCAACAAGCTTAGTTGTGCATGCATAATTTGAGTGTTTGCAGGTCATAAGTTGGTGTGCAGTAGCTCCCTGAAGAATGTGCAGTGATTGCAACCCCTAGTTTATGTGGTGTCCCAAAGTAACCTCTCAGATTTACTACTGCAAATCCGAAGGGAATGTACACACTGTCCAAAGGGGAGGAAAAAGACAAGGAAAAAAATGTGCAAACTTTTGGCATTTGTAAAATCTGACATTATATGTCACTTGAGGTTTTTAGTCAGAGGAGTTTGTCCTTGATTCTAGAATCAAAAGCATGATTATGTATTTAGTTATTTCTAATTTCTTGCACTTGCAGAAAAAAAATAAAAACATCATAAATATATTCTGCTTGAATCTGCACAAAAGATTAAGAGCCCCATTAGAAAATATCTGGTTTCTGATAAAATATCAAAGATACAAAAAAATGCTTTGATGAAGACATTAACTATGACTTGTGTGCAGCTTTTCATTTGGAAAAATTAAAATCTATGAGCTTAAAATGTCCAGTATGTCCAGTAACCTGGTGATGTGCAAGCTCTTCTCTCAAATATAAGTTTGGTAAAGTGGCCTGATGCAAAGACAGAGTTGCTCATGATATAAATAGAGTGAAGATTTTTCCATAACACACTGTGTCCCTTCTGACTGCCTTCATAGGGATCTTTAGAAATGATCCCCTCTTAATTACGCAACAGTGCAGTGATAAGGCTTCCAGCTGTCAAACAGAATATAACTTATCTCCCATATATGGATTTACTTTCCACTACAGGCTGCTATACAATTAACTTCTTAGTGGAGCAGTTGTGGTCCTAATCTCTCTACTCACTCATCAAGCTACAGCTTATCTTGATTTGCTTTTTACTGAACATATCTTTCTTCGCGTTTGCTCAGGCAAACATGACCCCAACAGAAGACATGAATAATGTGAAGGAGAATAAAGGGCATGGATGAGAGAAACCTCTCACACAGGAGGCAATTTACTGGAATCACTATCTGAGATAACAGACACAGTTAATAATTTTATGAATTTTAATGCAAAATGATTAAATAATCTCATGCATCATTACAGCGGTTGCATGCTGATGTCTTAATTATTCTAACATTAACACAGTACACTGAACACCTGTTTTCTTGGTTTATTTGATTAATCTATCCAGTGTGTTTTTGTCATATTAGGATCTTAGGATCTTATATTTTTGGCCAAAGTGCTAACCCAAAAAAACTCTGCATTCAGTCAAAACAGCCAAATTTAATCATGTTTTAGAGCATTTTTGTATGTGCTGAGTAAAGTCAAGAGTGAAACAGTGTTTAAAACAGTGAAAAGTGTGAACTGAAGCCACTGTCTGTTCTTTTCACACTGCATTTTTATCTGAATTTTTTCTTTGGTATTTCTTCTCTATTCCAGTAACATGCAGTTGGGATTTGACAGGGCTGCACAGGAGCAGTGGTTGAAAACTGTAGAGAAGTACATACACAAGATGACACAACACTGAGAACAGGAAGGCTGTGCAGAAGGAAATTGACACCGCCCAAAAAAATCATTCACTGCCTTCTGCCACCCCTGGAGACCATCGCCAGATCCTCCTGTGTCTGGAAAACCAGGGCCATCACAGGTGAGCCCTTGTACTCCACCCACCACCTGTTTAACCTGCTGCCCTCTGATCCTTGCCTCAGGTCAATCAGGTCCCACACCAATAGACTCACAAACAGCTTTTTCCCCAGGGCCAGTCAGACTGTCAACAAACACCATCCCCTGACACCCCACCCCTGCCCACCCACCTCACTAATCTGAGCCATGGTCTGTTACCTTCATCACTCTGGCCATTCATACATGAATCCAATTCAGACCAAGTCTTTTCTTTCCACTGCCTCCGAGCACTTTGCAACTATTTTGTTCTCCAATGTGTGCATTTCTCTTATTTTTGTATATATCCCTCTTGATTGTACACATTTCTCCCTTTTGCTATTTTTTCCTGCTGTCTACTATTTATATTTTATTCTGGCACAGTTGGTGTGGAGCGCCCACAATTTGTACATGCACAATGACAATAAAGGGCTATTCTATTTTATTTTATTTTATTCTACAATTGCAGTATCATAAATTATGCATAACCTGACTTTTATTTGTTTACCAGACAACTCCACATGGTCATCATGTTGTTCATTCAGGCAGACAACAAAGCCAAGCTCCAACATGTCAGCTGATTTCAGCTAAGCTATCATTAGGTGATAGCTTTGCTGATATCCTCCAATATAAATGTCACTTAGAGGACACAAATGAGAAGCTTTAGGCGGCATGCATTCTACACCATAGCTCCTCCTTTCATGCTATTTCTGACTTTATTGATGCCCATTGCCTGGACACAATAATGTAAGTATGTCAGTACTGGAGGAGAGGTATAGTACTTACTAAATTGAGTCTCTTAAAGTTTCCACTAAGGACTTTAGGGTCTGTTCCACCTACTAGCTAGAAGTCACAAGGCATCAGCTGCAACTGTAATGAATGAAATCTGTTTTACCCAGTCACACACAGTTTCTATTCCACAATATTACGAAGACCAGAACAACACAAGAACACCTGGCACTAAAGTAAATTAAACTACTAAAGAACATTGCCATATGAGTTAAATAAGATTGTATGGGCCCCTCCTTGTGTTGCTGATCATGCAGCTGCTTGGTAAGTTAACTGAAATGGGTTTTTTCTAGATAAATGTCATACTTTATTTGGGCCACCTATAGAGCAATAACAGTATAATCAATAGTATAGTAATAATGATGGATTATTTATTGATCAGGACAGATATTTTACTGTGTCCTTGCAGCCAGGTTTGCCTTTATTGCCTGTGCCAAAACTTGAACAGCTGTTGCTGATTTATTGATGCCCCCCCCGTATTTCTAAAGTAATAAAATACATTGAATGAAATTGTGTGAATTTTGTCAGTGGTCAGTGCTTTAAAAATTCGTACATAAAACAGCTTGTAAAATGCAGAACAAGGCTGAAGGTGTTTTCTACCAAAGGGTGTTTAATAAGGAAATAGATTTTTTTTTTTTCTGTAATAAAAGAAGCACTTACCAAAATTAAAAGCACCAATGGTAATCTGTAGCCGAGGGATGAATTCTATCAAGGTATCTAGGTGTATCTAGGTTTACAAGGTTACTTATCTAGCAAGAAAACATGGAAAGTGTGAAGGCTACTGTCTAAGAAAGTCTATTAAATGTTTTCTGTCTGGTGACTGTAAAAGCCACAGTATAATATTTGCAATATTTACATACTTCAGATTTGCAAGCATCAACATTTGCCAAAGAAATATAAAAGATTATTGAGGTTTATTGAGGTTTAAGTTCTCAGCTTTCCTTTTTGTTCCTCATATTTTATCTTTATTTCTAAAATGTTACTGTTCTTACTTTTATGAAGTGTTAGGTGTCTCGCAGTATTATTGTATGTGGTACAACAGGAGAATAGGTCTGATGATGATTTGGAGGAATCTAGGAAATAGTTTTTCTGTTTTCATGTTCGGTGATTCAGCTACAAGTCTGACTTGTAGCCATGAGGTCTGTCTCTCTTCCACCCTTCTTCTCATCCAACCCTTTTATTCCTGCCTACCCTCAATCTCTCACTCACTCTCCCTATCTTCCCGTCTTGGCTTCTTCCGCTGTCACTCCTCGTCTCACTCTCTGTCAGCACATCTGTCCTTCATTGACTCCATTTCCACACATCACTCAGGCGTTTTAGCTCTTTTTCTGACTGCTTCTATTGATCTGCATCTCCTTCTTGTTCCCTGCCTCTCAGTTCTCTCACTCTCCAGCAAATTCTTCAAATTCTATTTGCTCTCTGTTAGGTTGTTGCATCCATCTTATTATGTCTCATCTCTTCATTTTTTTCAGAAAGTGTCAGGGGTTTCTTACTCATCAAGAAATGCAAAATCAAGCCGTCTCTCTTGTTCTCTCTTATATGGTCTAAACTTATACTCAACAACAGATGTAAAGCCACTGTGCGCGTGCACACACACACACACACACACTTCAGGGACTTTCACTCTGTTGTGTCCATACATACATAATGCTCCTTTGCTGCTTATTTAATGCACATTACATAACAAATTGCACATTTTTATATAAGGCATTGTGCAAAAGTCTTAATACACCCCTTGTTTTTTAATATATTGGTTCCAAGGAGACAGATTTTGTAATAGTTTTTTGGTCATATTGAGCAACTTCTACAGGCTTCCTAGACTTTTGGGAAACTGGCTGCTTTTCACCCATTTTCATCCAGTTCTTGTACCTGATTATTTTGAGAGGGATGGGGGTTTTTTTTGTTTGTTTGTTTATTTATCCACTTAATGCTGATCTGTGAATCACTGATGCATAAAAAAAGAACCTCTTTAACAATTAAACAAATAAAGTTAAGTGAAAATGAGGGGAAATTCCAAGAACGCAAATGTAATGCAGAGATATTGTCTTGTATTTATTTTTATTTTCATCTTTTCAGCTATATACATTTTATGTTTAACTATAAAACATGATTTATTATTCAGCAATCAGCCAAGCCAGACACTGTATTGAATCCCTTCAGCACTGATTGGCTAACAGAAAGATCTTGACCCTCATGGGCGCCAGTTTGTTTGACTTCCTGTCACGGATTGCGGTGCAAGCCATGTGAAAATTATTAAAGAACCCGGGATGCAGACATTACTGAAGTGAGGGAGCTTTATTAATGGAGGGTGAACATACAAAAAGGCGAGGGTGGCGAAAACAGAACTGAGAAAACCTAAACTGGGAAAACTACACAACAACAAACCTGGAAACGGCGATGCAGGAAGAGAAGAAAGGATGACGGATGGTGATACGCAGACAAACCAGCAACACACACGAGAAAACACAGGGTTTAAATACACACAGGGCAATCAGGGAATGGGAAACAGGAGGGAGGCACGGCTGGGAGTAATTGGACATAACGAGACAAGGGGAGGGGAAACTAGAAACACTGACGGGAGACACAGACCTACAAAATAAAACAGGAACTCACACATGCAAAGACACAGACTAAGAAACACGGACTTGACACAGGAATACACAGGCAGAAATGACTAAACACTAAACTGAGGAAGAACAGAACCAAAACCAAAGAAATAGAAATAGAAAACCAGAACCAAAATACATCACAATAATAAAAAACACAAAACGCTGGGTCGAAAGACCCAGGATCATGACACTTCCTTTTCCCATATTTTTCTCACCTTTAGTGAGAAATGGTCTGTTTTTCTCTGACTGTTTTGATTTACCTTTAGGGATCTAGTACAAAGCAAGGTAAACATAGGAAAGCTTTCTTCATGTTAGTTTGCTCAACAAAATCCCATATAAGCAATCCAAGATAGAGTATGATAACAGGGGTTATCACCTTTCTTTGTTAACACTTGCTTTCTGGGTCTGTGCATGCTTCTGTAAATGGGGAGTGACAAGTTTGACACTTACTGGGGATTTATACTTCATAGGGAAATTGTAACCACAAACCTATCTCATACCCTATGCTGTAACTTACAGTCTAACCTACTATACACCTCTCTAGAAATGTAACTGCATGTTGGGTTGATACTGTCCACAACTACTTTGTTCAGTATCGTCAGTTCCTGCTATGCGTTTTAACCTAAAAAATGAACCTAATCTAATTCATCACTGCAGTTTTTGAATTTATCACAACAAAGGCATGCACCGCATATAAAACACTTTGGCAGGACCACAATGTTATTAATACATAATGCACCATCACAAACAAATATTTTATAGGGGTAAACAAATTCGTCTCAAAAATCTTTCCATTTCTTTTTATACATTCTCTTATTTCTGTTCTGAGAAATAGTTTCAGCATTCTGTCTCCAGGAGTTTTCTGACTTTTATGCTATTATTATTTTTTTCTTATATTTATTGTTTTTCTCCTATATTGACTCTTATATTGATTGTTAGTGACTGGTATTCTCTCACTGATTAATTACCAAACTGTGGCGAAAAGCTGGAAATGCAAAGAAGAGGTCAATCACAAATGCTTTGCACCAAAGTGTAGTGTAACCCCACATGTATTTCTAGGGAGATGCATGTCATGTTTCACCATAAGCTACTTTGTAGGGTTTGAAAGGGGTTTGTTATAATGACATAGCTATAGATGTAGATTTCCTGCTGAGGCATAAATCCCCAGTAAGAGTCAATATAAGAAGCAAAGAAGGGGGAGTATGTTGAACCAGGACCAGATTGAGAAATGCAAAATTTTTAAAACCAGTCCAACTTTTCTGCTATTTGAAACCAAGGTGCAAGTACACTGGACAAAGAGGAAAATAGTACACATGGGAAAAACTAAAAAGAGTGGGCACAAGGTGTCCATGCTCATTAATTACATTCTGTAATAATATCTGAAACAGTAGTTTGGAACCTCAATCAGTGAACATATAATGTGTTTCTAACACAAAACATGCTTAATAGTGATTACATTTATTACCTGTGAAATGCTATTAAGTGAAGATTTCAAAAATATGATGTTCTGATTCCAGTCTCTTTTACATTATGCAGGGAACACATATTTGACACACAGTCCACGTTTGATTTCAAGTTACAGATGAAGAGACAAAAAAGAGACAGTAGAAATATCAGTGTGATTTATCCGTACTAAAAGTCTTTTAATTTTTTTGTGTGTAAAAGTTGAACTCAGAACTTTGTTCAACTTTTCAAAAGTATGTTTAAGAAAATGTCAGTTCTTGTCGATGCTTTCTCAGGAGCCAAACGATTATGCAGTAATAAGTCTGATAAAAAAAATTCTTCCAAGGTTCACGAAAGAGCACGTTGTAGTTTAGCCTACACAAAGCAGAGGTAATACTTGCAAATGCATCCAAAGATTTAAAAATGGATTTTCTTTCGCCCTGCCAACTTTCACAGTTGCTGAGAGTCTTCACTAAGACTGTTTTTCCTTGTTTGTTTTCTTACTTAAACCCTTGGCCAGTAGGTACATGTTCGAGCATGATCTGTATACTGATGTCTTAAACCACTGATATTACATTTCTTAGATTGGATCTGTCAGATCTGTCACAAGATCTGTCAGTTTTCCCTTCAAACTATGAAACTACATGTATGAATACACTGGATTTGTTCTGGATAACATTTTTATTTATTTATTTATTTACTTGTTTTTTAAATTTATGTATAATTACAGAAAGTGCTACTCCCAAACTGCTACTAACTCTGTCTTATGTATAATTATGTATAATTACAGAAAGTGCTACTCCCAAACTGCTACTAACTCTGTCTTTGTTTGTTTGTGTTTGCTTCTGAAATTTTACGTATTAACTTGTTGCACTGCCCATTACATTTCTCCATGTACTGCACTGTCAACTTAAAATCAGTTGAATACTGACCTAGACCTTCAAAGCAGCAGTTGTCTATCATGATTTACTGTCTGAGTGTGTCGAAACAGCTCACTGAAGTGGTGAGAGGAAAACATCTCAGAGATAGTTTTTATTATTAAATCTTATGCAATAGGATTGATGCAGTTTAACATATAGTTTAAATACAGCGCATGAGAAAGTGCAAAGCTATTGCCAACATCTAGCCCTTGTCTCTAGTTGGACTTTTCAATCCACACAAATACACAATAGAAATACACAAACATGATTTTGTAGTATTCAATTTCATAGATATACAGTACATTATAGATACAAAAACTGCAATACACAATAACTGAAAAACAAAAAGAAATAAAATAAAACATTTATTACAATCCTTCTGTCAAATCTGAATCCACCTCTGCTGTACATCATCTCAGGTAGGTGCTTATGAAAACAAAATCACAAGTTATGCTGACAGAAAAAGTGTTAGTGTAGACATCAGACACTGCACTCTGAAGCTTGTCGTTTGTGCAGAAGCATGAAATAAAAAAATAAAAAAGCATTAACAGTGGACTTCAGAACTACTTTTTGACTGTTCTGGTAATTTGCAAGAGCAAGCCAATCCTATTTGTATGGCTTGTGCTCATTTAGTTATGATGCAAAAGTGTTCTGAGCAGGACAAAACTCTTCTTTTCCTTCATCTTTGGTAAGTGTTGAATGATCAAACTGACTCCTAAAGCTACAAGTTACAGATATTAAAATAAAAGCTGTGCAAGCACAAAGCAGAAGACTAGTAATTATGTGGAATAAGGGGTGAGGAGTAAAGTGACATACAAATGCACAAATCACTCTCCAATCATGTTAGCAGCATGACACTTTGTAAGCTACTTTCTAGTCAGTACAGCTACTGCAGAAGTAAATAGTAAAACAGCTGGTCTGTTGGGCCATATTTTTTAAGGTCTTTTTAAAAAAGCTGTTAATTGCTGAAGACAAATACAGGGCTGCCACATATAATTACAATGGACAAAGATTGTGTCTTCTCAACAAATCAGAAAGTGATGTCCCGCAGATTTCTTTATGATTTATTGAGTAGCTCAAACAGCTGGAAGTATTTCCAGGCTGCAGCACACACACACACAAAAGAACTTGCTTGACATCATTATCCATCTAACTGTGAATCAGTTTTACTTAAAGAAGCTACTTTTAGATTCTCCCTTATTCACAAAGTGTCGCCACAGCGGGTAGCTCCATGTGTTTGATTTGGCAGAATTTTTATGCCGAACGTCCTTCCTGACACAAAACCCCAAAAGATTTGTGTCTCCTCACGGGATCAAACCAGAGAGCTTTTGCTTATTAGGCAAATGTGTAAACCACAATACTTTCGTAGTAGTCATTAATCAGACGTGTCCAAATGCCATACAAGATTGTGCTTGGTGATGGTCATAATTACTGCAGTTTCAATTTAAATTTAATTTGCTTCCACATCCCATTCCCGCAACAATGCAAATAATAATTACAATTAAGCACAATTATTCACCACCTTTCAAAATAAAGTTACAAAGAATTATGTATTGTTTAACCACAGTTTAATCACATTATTTAATTAAAATCCAATCAAATAAAAACGTATCATATATAACAATAATATGAGATTAAAATATTATTAAACATAATAATAAATCAGACAAGACAGAAATAAAACACTGATAAATATGCATGCTTTTTCTTTTTTAAAAGATGCATTTTAAAAAGCAATTTAAACAAGGTTATGCAAACCTCAGATCCAGAATCAGGGAAATCCAAAACAGTTAAGCCAGAAATACAAAAGCAGGAGATCTGAGACTATGCTCTGTCTCATTAGTGCCGCATAACTTGATAACTTGTGTTGAGCCAAAAAGTCCTAAACATCTTATATAATTTCTAAATCTATCTAAACAGTCAGAACAGTGGAGATATGACTGTGTGTTTTCTGAGCTAGCCAACTGCTAGAAATCTTAATTTATTATTACAATATTTGTAGATGTTTTTCAGATAATTTGCAGGTCATCCAGCACTTCCTGTCAGAAAAGTCAATAAGTAAATTAATATTGGAAAAAACTTTTTAAAAATTACCACCAGTTCCCGATGGGTCACAAACTGATGTGCTACCTTAACAGAGGTATGTACTCTGGAACAGAATGATCAGCTGTGCCAAATGCTGAGCTCAGATCAAGAAGAATTAAAAACAAACCATAGCAGTCGTAACTGCTTGTTAATGTAAAAATCTAATCACATATTGGCATCTAAGTCAATTTAGACAGGTTGACATGGTGAAGATGGGTTACTGATGTTCAAACTGAGAATCAAAATGGTGAAAAAAAGGTGATTTAAGTGATTTTAAATGTGCACCGATAGTCTGAGTAATTCAGAAATTGGTGTTCTAACGGGACTTTCACACACATCAGTCTGTAGGGTTTACAGAGAATGGTCAGAGTGAGTGAGCGTTCACTGAAGCATTCTGTTGTCGATACCAAAGGTCAGATGAGAATGGCTAGACTGTTTCAAGCTGATAACAGTAACTCAAACAGCCACTCATTATAACCAAAATATACAAAAGAGCATCTCTGAATGGAAAAGTCAAACGCTAAACCAGATGGGCAGAAGACCACACCAGGTGTAACTCGAGTCAGACAAGAAAGAAAACTGATGCTACAGTTTACACAGCCTCACAAAATTTGGAGAGGGAGAATGGAAAAACGTGCCTGGTCTAAGGAGTTTGGATTTCTACCATGACGTTCAGGTGATGGAGTCAGAATTTGGTGTTAACAACATAAAAGCATAGATCCATCCTGTCTGGTATCAGCTGTTCAGAGTGATGGTAGTGGTGTAAGAGTGTGAAACGTATTTTTGATGCTACTCAAGCATCATTTAAACCCCACAGGCTACGTGAGTGTTGTTGCTGATGATGCCCATGCCTTTATGACCACAGTGTACTCACTGTCTGATGGCTGCTTTCAGCACAATAACATGCAACATCACCAACATTAAATTCTTCAGCATAATCATTAGATCTCAATCTAGTAGAGCACCTTTGGGATGAAGTCAAACAGCTGATTCACATTATGGATGTACAGTGGCTTGCAAAAGTATTCGGCCCCCTTGAACTTTTCCACATTTTGTCACATTACAGCGACAAACATGAATCAATTTTATTGGAATTCCACGTGAAAGACCAATACAAAGTGGTGTACACGTGAGAAGTGGAACGAAAATCATACATGATTCCAAACATTTTTTACAAATAAATAACTGAAAAGTGGGGTGTGCGTAATTATTCAGCCCCCTTTGGTCTGAGTGCAGTCAGTTGCCCATAGACATTGCCTGATGAGTGCTAATGACTAAATAGAGTGCACCTGTGTGTAATCTAATGTCAGTACAAATACAGCTGCTCTGTGACGGCCTCAGAGGTTGTCTAAGAGAATATTGGGAGCAACAACACCATGAAGTCCAAAGAACACACCAGACAGGTCAGGGATAAAGTTATTGAGAAATTTAAAGCAGGCTTAGGCTACAAAAAGATTTCCCAAGCCTTGAACATCCCACGGAGCACTGTTCAAGCGATCATTCAGAAATGGAAGGAGTGTGGCACAACTGTAAACCTACCAAGACAAGGCCGTCCACCTAAACTCACAGGCCGAACAAGGAGAGCGCTGATCAGAAATGCAGCCAAGAGGCCCATGGTGACTCTGGACGAGCTGCAGCGATCTACAGCTCAGGTGGGGGAATTTGTCCATAGGACAACTGTTAGTCGTGCACTGCACAAAGTTGGCCTTTATGGAAGAGTGGCAAGAAGAAAGCCATTGTTAACAGAAAACCATAAGAAGTCCCATTTGCAGTTTGCCACAAGCCATATGGGGGACACAGCAAACATGTGGAAGAAGGTGCTCTGGTCAGATGAGACCAAAATGGAACTTTTTGGCCAAAATGCAAAACGCTATGTGTGGCGGAAAACTAACACTGCACATCACTCTGAACACACCATCCCCACTGTCAAATATGGTGGTGGCAGCATCATGCTCTGGGGGTGCTTCTCTTCAGCAGGGACAGGGTAGCTGGTCAGAGTTGATGGGAAGATGGATGGAGCCAAATACAGGGCAATCTTGGAAGAAAACCTCTTGGAGTCTGCAAAAGATTTGCAAAGGTTCACCTTCCAGCAGGACAACGACCCTAAACATAAAGCCAGGGCAACAATGGAATGGTTTAAAACAAAACATATCCATGTGTTAGAATGGCCCAGTCAAAGTCCAGATCTAAATCCAATCCAGAATCTGTGGCAAGATCTGAAAACTGCTGTTCACAAACGCTGTCCATCTAATCTGACTGAGCTGGAGCTCTTTTGCAAAGAAGAATGGGCAAGAATTTCAGTCTCTAGATGTGCAAAGCTGGTAGAGACATACCCTAAAAGACTGGCAGTTCTGAAAGCCAAAGAGGGTCATTGTACTAGTAAGCTGTACCTAATAAAGTTTTTATTTTTTTAAGCTTCTCCTTCAGTTTCATGAGAAAAGCAGAAAGCAATCTCATCTTTCTCCTTCACACATCACACTATTGGATATGAAAGTGTAAAAGTTGTTTACAGTGAAATGGTGCATTCATGCTGTTGCTGTCGCTCTCTAAACAAATTACTACCATTGATCACATCACCACAGGGTAGCTGTGTGGGGAAATTGATTCTGCATTGTATAAAAGGTGACATGCTACAACCTTTGTGAGGCTGACAATGACAACCGCCCAATAGCTGTCTGATGGTATATAGGATATGGAGGTATGATGCGATAAGAAAAGCATTAAAAATTTCAGACTTCAGAGATGGAAAAGGAGAGTGGGGACAAAAGGAAAACTGATGGTTTTTGCTTACATCTCAACAAGTAATTTGGATTTCTATAATAACTGTTAACACAGATTTATTTATAAAGGGACTTGTTTAAAAAAGAAATCTCCTCACTTTTGACTGACACCTTTTTACAACGTGTATAATTTAAATAACAAAATAGTGAAGCCATCACATTCACTGTGACTGAAATGAGGCAGTAATAATAATTAATAATAATAATGATAAAAAAAATACAGTAATGGTGTAACACTGTAAAGGGAAATAACAAAAGAAGCCCGGAGTCCTACAACAGTCCTAATGTTTATCTTTTTTAAAAGGACAATCATATATTTCTTTAAAAAAAAATAACATAAAATGGGACATCCTGTAGTTCACACGATTGCAGGTGGGCCATTTCTACCAAAGGCTTTGCCAGCACTGAGGCCTGCGCTTGATCCAAGGTCATATACTTTGTGAAATTCCCCCCCGTCATTCTTCTTAAATATTCTCTAAATACTTCAGAGGACATTGCTTTAGAAAATAATTTTTTGCTTAGAGGTTTTGTATATACCTAATTTCAAAACATGCTTGGTGTCCTTTGTCAACCTTACACTGGGAAAATAAGTTTAATTCAGAAAACCTGTTCTTAGATAAAGTGAAGAATTTCTTTTATTCTCTGTGCTCCCCTCAGGTTTTCACAAGCATTTCATGACAATTACACCTGAAAATGCTAGAATATGCTTTTAAGATTTTTTTAAGAGTACACAGACTTCTGTGATGACTAAGTGTTGGCTCCATTTACAAAGTCACTGGCTTTTAATGAAGCAAAAACCACTGCACCCACACTTGTTTTAATGCACTCTATGTCCTCGCTCCTTAATTCAGAAATGCTTACAAGGTGTGAGCCACCCAAACCTCACAAATCACCTAGCACTGGTCTATTCACTGCAATATGTGTCATTTCAAAGCACAGTAAACCTACCCTTGGGTTTCATGCTCCTAGCTTGTCTGTGAAGGTTCTCAGTCATCCAGGTCATCGTAGTCTAAGGAGCTTGGAAAGAAAAGCGTCTGGACTTCTTAAAGTTCTTAAACTTTAAGAAGTCCAGACGCTTTTCTTTCCAAGCTCCTTAGACATGCTCCTAGCTTCTGATATTCCCTTTTCTGTCGGAGGTGTACTTGTAATCAAGCAATGGATCTTGTAAAGTCTTTTGCTTGCGATCTAAATTTACTTTACTATCTAAAGCCTAGGAAGTGAGGTTAAGTTTATTAAATGTGCAAGATACTTTATGGCAGAAAATGTATTACCAGGAGTACATATTTAAAAAGAGCAAGTAAAGAAAAACAATGTATTACATATTATTCATTACTTTAAAAAAAGAATGCACTGCTTTTTATTTTTTTATTACTTTGTCACTTAACTATAGATGCATAGTCCTAATTACTATTTAACATTATGAATATTGGGCTACAGTCCCACACACAACATTAATTCTAATCCTAATGAGGACACACTCAGGATCTTTCTTCTAGTCTTAAGTGTGAACACAAAGATGACAGCAGACAGTGTTTCTATCTGTCCACTGTGCAGATAAAAGAAGAATATTTGTATTACAAGTAACTACATAATTGTAACTGTTACCTTCCTCTGATACTTTTAGCAGAGCTATAATAAAATGTTATATGATCACAGTAACAAGCTGCTTTATGAATTTCATCAAAGAAAATTTATTTAAAAAAATGACAGACAGAAAGTGTTGTTTATTGAGGTTTTTATTTTACTTTAATTTAGCATTTGTAAATGTGAATATCAGCTGCTTTAACTGTGATATCACTGAGTCATGAGGAGAGCTTATTAGCCGACCATGTGGCAGAAAACTTGGCAAGGGTCCCATTTAAAACAGCCAGTTAGTTTGTAAAATAATGTGTGAAATATATTACTAGTAATGATGCTTAATTTAGTATAAATAATGAAGGGTTCTGTTTGTGCAGAAGTGTTTGTGCAACTACGTTTAAGGAATATTGACTTTACTAATTGTTATACTTGCATCATTCGTCCACCCATCCATTTTCTTCACTGCTCATCCAATTCAGGGTCACTGAGGCACTGGAAACTGTGTCAGCTGATGTTGAGCGAGATGCGTGGCATACCTTGGATAAGTCACCATTCCCTTACAGGGCTAACACAGAGTGACAGACAACCATTCACACTCACAGTCTAACAGCCAATTTAGAATCAATAAAGAATCTTGTATATATGTCTCCTACATGTACTGTGGGAGAACCCGCAAAATTCACAGACAATGCAAACAGCACGCAGTCATAATATAGTAATACAATGCCATCTAGTGGAGGACAGAGGACAGTTTTATTTTTATCTGTTTTCTTGTAAACTCTATGTACTTGATATAAATTATAAAAACCTAAGTGCACTAAGCCTTAAGACAATAAAACATAGTTACTAATTGGAGGCCTGTGAGAATTCAAAGGAAAAAAAGTTTTGAGTTTGTGGGTTTTGCTTTTGTATTTGTTTCCTGGTAAGAGTGAAACCACTCAAATAATCATCAGGTATAACTAGCCTATTAAGAAACAACATGTTTGTGTGGTGGGCCCATGGGCAATCAGGGGAGAGGTCAATGGAGTTATCTGAGGAAAAACTTCAAACTTCCATGGACCTTAAGTAGGGTCTTCCTTCAGTATTAGGGGGAGACATAATTGGCCCTAAAAGCCTGATTCAGCACAGAAGATTAATCATTTGGACCAGCCAACAGAATCTGAGTCTGGCTGCAAGAAAAGAAGGAGAAGAAGAACGAAATTTACAATCACATAAAAGGACTGCACAACAACATAAAACAACAACAATAGATGATTATGACTAAGGCTTTCCTTTACAAGTTGAAGGGAAAGACTAGGAACATCAAACCTGTAAACCTATGGATAAAAACTGATTTAAAAAAAAGGGCAGCACAAGGGTCTGATATGGATCTTACTTTAAAGGGCTCTTACCTACATCGACAGCTATAGGCCTTTTCCACTTGCACCCAGTTGGCTTGGCTAGGTTTTTATGGTTTTCCATTGTGTGGTAGTACCTTGTACTTCTTCATTACCAACTCGGCTGATCAGAGTTAATCCAAAAATTTGATCTCAACAGACTGCATGCCACCAATTATCTGGAAAGTGGTGTCACTCAATGAGCCATGAGAGCGACCAAAGTTGAGTCAAGTCGAGTAGGTACGAGTGAAAAAGAGCCGTAATTACCTCTTTTTCACCAGTACCGACACGTCAGATTAAAAAGGCTGAGATGTTGAGTCCTAAACTCTGGCCTTTTTCTTAACATTACACTGAACAAAATGACAATTTAGCAAATCCAATAGTTGCAAATTCAGATTGTCAAAAGTGCTTACAGTAGTTCAAAAACAATGAATTATGTGTACAGATTTGACAGTACAAACTCAATGTCAATCAACCAAAAACAAACAAAGAGTAATAAAAAAATTCAAGATAGGAAACTTTGTTTTTCAGAACTTTATTCTTTAAATTAATTTATAAAATCTCATTTACGTT
This sequence comes from Pelmatolapia mariae, assembly GCF_036321145.2. Taxonomy (NCBI): domain Eukaryota; kingdom Metazoa; phylum Chordata; class Actinopteri; order Cichliformes; family Cichlidae; genus Pelmatolapia; species Pelmatolapia mariae. Next base: position 23,352,833 of record NC_086244.1, read on the forward strand.
TTGCTTCATTTCATTTCTCTTTATATATTCACCAATTAACAATTTTTGGCTATTTTCCCTTTCCACCCCATGTAAGCCCACACATTGATCACAAGGTCCATACCCCTTCAAATACATTGTGCGATGATCCTCAGTGCCAAGGTAGGTGGGGTGGGGTGTGGGTATGGGTATGGGCCTTGTACAGAGCATGCCAAGAGGAAGGTTAGGGAAATGGGTAGAGGCTGCCTAACTACACCAAGACTGCTAATATCAGTAAGATAACCACACAGAGGTAAAGGGGAGCATTCACTTCCACAATGACTTGAGTGTTTCAAGTGTGGGATAAACCAATCATGTTAAAATGGCTCAGTGTTCCATGACATTTGTTTTCCCAACATCAGTAATTCATAACAACTGATGAATGTAAGCCCCTCATTAGATATTGATCTGTCAGTTTCTCATTAAAACGTTAAAACAGTGCCCACAAACTTAGCAGCAGCCCTGCAGACTGTTTAGCCCTTTGTAGTGACCTACACAAGTTATCAGTCCACTGTTTCAAGTGACACATCCGATGGTGTGTGAGTAGGTATCTATGTTGATGGGGGGGGGTTTCTCTCTAGGCTTCTTAAAAAGGCCAACATCTACAGACACGAAGCTAAACTTTAGCAAAATCACAGATTTATGTTACATTAACTGTACATCCAGGCAAGCCACATAATTTTGTTTTCTCCTCCGGTAAGATATTTGTTCTTCATTTGGCAATATGATCACTCAACATGGCTCAATACATCTGAAAGTTGTCTTTGTTGCTGGTATGATTTGAATTGAATAACTGAAATATAGCTATGATAAATATCTAGAAAGTCTTCTTTGATGGAAACAGAAAAATTGCACACCTCCCATAAGGGCACTCAAGACTTCTATTTTTGATACCCAAATTAGCAAAAGAACATCTTTCAAAGAACCGCTAAAACTACATCTAATTGGTATCAAAAGATCCCTTCTTTAATATGATAAAGACACAAAAGACAATTTTCAGTTTTGAAGGGAAGGAATGAAAAGAATGAAATCAGATGTCACTTTCTGAAACCAATGTGTTAAGGTAATATCTCTACGCAAACAAAATATATACCAAACCTGTTTCCAAGCAAAACATCTACAATGTTTACAGATGTACAATGTGTTCATTGCTGCATATTTATGTTAATATACATGGTAGGTATGTTCTGTATTCAACACATACTCCATACTCTTAGGTGTAATTTTAATTCACTCTGAATTCTTCACTTCACCATCAGAGAAGTGAACTTCATTTTCTAGCCTGTTAACCACATGTTAATTTTAAACCTACAGGCTGGTTAAAGACAAAACAGGGTGAGAACAACAACATCAAGAGCTTAAATACACTAGGATAAGACAGCTGAATGAGTTTAAGGCATTTAGAGGTTACTCCTGACAGAACATAAAGGCTACAACAGCCTAAGCAGTCTGTCAAAATAACCCAGACTCAGACTTTTTTGTTTAATGCAATGTGATTTAAAATTAGCCCTTGGTGACGATCAACTGCGATATAAAATATTACAATTGAGATTACAATGAAAATGAAAGTCTAATTACTAAAGGTAAACACTAAATGTATGGTCCTCAGTTTCAAATGTAAGCAGAGTATATCTACCCCTTAAAATATGCAGTTTAATTCATTACTTTAGTTTATTAGCATAACTACCTCCCATTCTGCCCCCATACATCAAACAGATGCAGATTTAGTGTTTAAAAATGTGCTGTCAAAACTAACTAGCAAGAAATAAATCAAAAACTCCAGCCTGCAGTCACTGTGCTGTGCAGAAAGCTCTGTGAAATATAGTGCAAAAAGCAATGTGGTAAATAGTTCATCAGCAAAACTGCAAATAAGTGTTTAACTGCTATGTACTTGTCAAAATACTGAACCGCATTAAAGTTTGCATGTGTAACATTTTTGATGTCTTTGCTGGCCTCTACCACTTGACAGGCTCAGCTGATTGTAAAAGGGTGATGCTTTCTAGTTTGCTTAAACATAAATTAGAAATGAAAGATGCAATAAACAAACAATCTTTAGATCTTAGGGCTAGTTTAAAACCACAATGTCATACTGGGTGTATAAGCTGAAGCCATTTGAGGTAGACAGAAACCATGTTAGAGTATGTACTTTCATACTGCCTAAAACCTATCCTATCAATAGTCTGACAAACTGTTCAATTGAACCATAATCCCTAGATTTCTGGCCCAGTGTGAGACTTCCTGTGGTCCCACCCAAGACTAACAGGGAACCACTGATCTAGTGCAGGGGCACTACAACATCATGATCCATGAAGGCTTGAGAAGTGTAATGAAAAGGAGTGGGGGCTTGGAACTGACACAACTACCAGAAAGAAATCAACGCCGCTTGTCTTCAATGTCTCAAGTCAACAGCAGCATTTAACCCCAGTCCTACAACCAGAAACAATTGAGGATTAATTTACAAGGCATAATCTTTTAAATAGAATCTATGGCATTCGACCATTGTCTCAGTGTGTCCCCTTGAGATATCCCCCACCCCATACCCACATATATAAGTTTATACCCCAAAATTCCTAATGCCAGGCCTCATGCCCATTTAACAGTCTCACGTTGTTCTAGAGAATAGAGATTAAAAATATATACTATTGACTTATTGACTTCCAGTGTATGTTTTCTCTTTTTTCCTATATTTTTTTCAAGTTAAAAAGACCCCTTTATCACAATGCAAGCTCAGAGGTCTTTTTTACACTCACTCACGCATACACGTTCACTCATTCAGTCACACACACACACACACACACACATATATATATATACTGTATATTTATATATATATTTATATATATTAGAAGATTTTTTAGCTGAGAAATTAGGCAAAGTAGATTATGTTCATTTGGACGGAATTCATTCAAAATGAGAAGGAATTAAACTTTCTCCAGTTTCCCTTTTTGATGAGGACAAGATTTGAGGGATTTGGGAAGCGCTACAACATCACATGACTACTCAAGAGCAGGTAGCAAGGTAAAAGGAAGAAGAAATAGATAAAAGGCCTGAACTTGTACAAGGCAGAGAGATGGGCAGACGATATGGCTCTCTGTGGCATGTGCATCCAATGGCCCTACAACAGTAAGATAAAATGTACAAAGTTTAAAAGAGGGTTAGGAAAAAAAAAAACTAAGACCAAAAAAATAAATAAAGCACTGGACTGAGATGAAGAACATGAATGATTTAAATGGAAAGAAAGCTAAAGCAATCGTGCAAGACTATGTTGCAGGTTAAAGGAGGGGAGTGGAAGGGAAAAAAATATTCTGGCTGCCTGATTCATCGGTACACCAGGTGAGATATGGTGCCAGTTTTGAAGTTGAGCTGATGGTTGGGCACAAAGTTGTGCTGAGGATTCTTTCGCGTGCACATATCTTTTGCATACAAGCCCATGCACGAGTCACATGACACTTTCGAACAGTTCACACAGGTGTGTGATGCACCTGGCTTGTTGCAAAACCCGCATCGCGATCCCCCCATGCTTATTCGCTCACTGCTGCCTCCCTTTGGTGTTGTCAAGGCAACAGACTTGCTGGGAAACAGCTTAGTGGACATGAGGGGCTTCTCCACCATCTGAGGGTGAGGGTGGGGATGAGAATGTGAGTGGGTCAGTGTGAGGGGGTGTGGATGGAGATGGGAGTGAGTATGAGTATTAGAGTAGACAGAGAGCTTTTCCTTGACAGGAATGTATCCATCAAGGGGTCGTGGAGATTTTGGATGGTAGTCCTGGAGGCCACAGCAAGGGGAGGGGTCCACATCATGACAGGCAGAACAGAGGATCATGTCACACCTCTGGCAGGAGGCCATTGTGGTGCAGCCCAGCCCGCAACCCTGGCACTTCACACTACCATGACCTTTGTGCAGCCACCCATCCCTTCCATCTCGAGGCTCTCTGGATAGAGGTCGAGACGGGGTCTGCCTTCCTCCTGTGCCAGCCCCACCCCTCTCTGTGTACAAGTCAATCTCATCTAAAGAGGATGGATGGTAGGATGTGTAGGGATCCGCTGGGGGAGGTGACTGAATTGGGAAGAAATCTGCAACAGGGCTATAGGAAGGTGGAACAGCCACAGAGGAAAGAGATATTGAGGTGCTGGGCCTGATGATCTCATCCTTCATATCCTCCTCTGCATCCACAAATAGAGGCTCCTTCCTCAGACTCAATGAAGCCTTCAAGACAGGCTTGCTAACCGCTGCATGCCAGTGACCAGCCCCATCTGTAACATCCACAGACTTAGATGGTCGGCTACCTCGCCTAAGGTGGTGGGCATGAGGCTTTTCAATATCCAATGGCCGCACGGACAGCCGAGCCATATCTGCCCCAAGGCTGTCACGTCTGCGGAGCGCTTCAGCACAGCCAGCTGCATCATCTCTGCAACCTCTGCGGAGCTCCAGGGCCTCCAGTTCTGACGCTGAACCACGGGCCAGAGCCACTACCTCTCCCAGAAGACGACACTCTGCCTGGGCCAGGAAGAGTTCAAATGCCAACTGCCGCAGATGATTTGCACCTCCTGGATGCTCCTGCAAATGGAACTGCGAATCATGGTCACAGGTGTAGCCAATGGTGCGCATTAAAGTTCGGAGTTCAGCATCAGAAATGGCAGACTGCAGATGGTACACATATGGGCCAGTGAAGGTCTTAAAGAGAGAAATGAGAATCAGCATAAGTGTCAGTTGTTTAAAACAGGCTGACATGAAGCCAAAAATAAAGACAAAAACATATAGAAATGCACATCTTTCTATGACAAAACAGATGATTAGCACAAACTACAACAACCTCAATGTAAAGCTGAAATGGCCACCTCTCTAATATCAAATACTTATTTTAGATATAGTTCTAGATAAAATTGGCTGATAGATTCAAGGGAAAAACAAATAAAGTGCTTTAGAAAACCACCAGAAGTGGGGACACAACTATTTTTTTCCGTTTTGGGTGGCAGAAGGCTGTCTAACATGCACAGAAATTTCCCATAGACAATCAGTTAACTTGATATCTTGTGAGGGTGAACGCCATAAGATAATTCATAACGGTTTCGGCTCTGTGTGCAAGGACATTTCCCTCTCCTATTAGGTTAGAAATGTTTCACACCAAACAACTTCGTATTGATTTGCAGTGCTTTCCCTCTAAGAAGACAAGTAGAGCAAAAGAATGCCAGCAACATAAATTCCCAAAGCAAAACAGAGGGGTCAAGAGTTACAGCTTTCCTTTTAATTTGTCACTTATTCACCGAGCAGAACTGAGCAGAAGCAATCATAATAACAGGTCCTCTTTGCATGTGTGTTCACTAAAATTACAAATCTATACAAATTTTAACAGTTTCAGAAAAATTTTCTTACTTTTAGATATTAATTTACTAAAAAACATGTCAAGCAGTTTATGAGACAGGGGAGAACCACTCATGTACTTTCAGATAAGCTGGTGGGATCAAACTTTTGTTTGTATACACACTTTATGATGTTAAGATTAGACAACAAGTAATTAAGGTACAACAACACAAATCTCTTAAGATTATGCAGATATCTGATATCTGCATAAAGCCTGAGAATGTGTACACAAACGTAAAAGTCTTGCTTCCACACTAAAGGTCAGGAAAGATATTCATATATATTGCCTGCAAAAGACAGTCTGAAAGATATGCAAATTCACAAAAGTATTTCAGTGTACACACACACTGCCCTGATCAATTGCCAAAGCTCAGTATCTCAAAGCTCAAGACTGGACAATAATGATTCATTCTGTTATAACAAATGTATTAATAGTGAAATTTTGGCTATTAGAGTAAACTAATCTAAGCAAAGTATATTAAATATCCCATCAATAAAATAAAGTCACCTTTATACATCTGAATTCCTTCTTCCAAGGGAAGAGCAGGAGGTTGGTGCAGATGGTTTCCAGGGTATGGAAGGCTCTCTCCAGGCCCTTCAGGTTAACTCCTCTCTGAGAGCGGAGGGAGTTCTCTACTACCTCATAGAAACGCACCATGCGAAATCGCTGTGCCGGATCTGGCTGATAGGCTCCTAGCAGAGCTGTGGCTGTGGAAAGTAAAGCCTCACTGTCCTTGTGTCTGCTTCTTTCCCCTTCTTGCGTACTTCCAGTCCCCCTGTTATCCCCTCCTTCCTCCAGGCGCTTCTCCAGTGCTGTCACATACCTCCGGAACAGGTCCTCTTTTAACTTGGCATCCATTATTAGCAGCAGACTATTAGTCAGCTGTTATACTTTTTGGAGAGAGCCTCACACCTTTTAGCATGCCCAACCACAAAATGCCACATTCAGACACCATTTTTGGTTACCATTTTTTAAACCGTATACACTAATTGTTAATGTTGTGGAGAGATGGCAGAGGAGTCAGTCTTTGCATCCACTCAGTAGCACATCCTCTAAGCAAGAGGTGCAGTTTTCTAGTGCTTTCAGTTGGTGTAGCAAGGCTGTAGCCCATAAGGATGCCTTGGTATGAGCATCTCTGGTTTTGGCTCAAAGCCTGACTTGTTTCCAGAAAAACAGGCCTCTGTCATGCAAGATAACGTCAGGGGGGAGGTTTTCCTTGGCACACAGACTTGCATCTATTCCATTGCTTGGTTTCAGCATTGGTAGAGTTCAAGGTCACTCATCAAGACGACAGATTCATGATCTTGGGGTTGTTATCAGCCATGTCCAAGCTGAAATGACACAAGCAATAGCTGTTAAGATAAAAATATCATTTTCAGTTCTAGCCAAATGAAAATGCAGTTTAACTGTGGTTAAGCATGTTTTGAATTATCTAGAGGTTCAGATAAGAGGGAAGATACACTAATCCAGGACCATCTCTGTAGAAATGTGAAGATGAATTCGTTTGGGTGGGTTTTTTGTCTGTCACATAGTGAAAGGGCTTTTTTAAAATTTATTTATTTGTTTGTTTTACAATGTACATAACCAAGAAAAAGGCCAGTGGAATTATAGCTTAAATAAGCAAGAGAGGAACTCATTACTGATGTATACATCCCTCTCACACGTTTGCGCCAGTGAACGTTTCAGCTATTGGTACTACATGCGTGTAAACCAGAGTCGCGCTAACCCTAGCCTTAGCTTAGCTTCAACTCAAAACTCATAAACAAACACATCGTGAAAATAGTACGAGGCTTGAACAACAGGAGAGCAAACATTTCGCTCTCAGATTTTTGCAGGCTGGCTGGCTGGCTATACCTGTTACCTGAAAATCTCTGCGAACATCCGCTCAACGAGCTAGCAACCAATGAGCCTTAGCCAGACGCATGCTTTACAACTGCGTATCTACTACAACAAATTTATTCCACCGTGACCAATGGCAATATAAAGTAATACTCCTAGAACGTATACATTAATTCTTCATGACTCTCAAACCCGATGCTGCCACTGCTATGGCCCCCCTACTGAATATAAGCTAAACAGTGAACGCCCATTTCAGCGTAGCTGGTTAGCTAACAATTGCTTTTGGCTAGCAGGGCGTTCCATCGCTACACAGACATTATTCGCCAGTTTAAAATAAAAGATCAAGACACAGCGAGTTTTTAAGGTGATGTTCTTTTGGGACCAAACGTTAATGCGCTCCCACTAGGAGATCAAGACGTTTTTTCAAACAGAAATACCACCATTCGCAAATCTTACCTTTAACAAGTGCTAGTCATGGCTAGCTACGCCTCCTCAGCTGTTGGAAATTCCCAGTATAACAACACGCATGCGCTCAATCCTGACAGTTCATCAGCATCAGGAGCCCACGTGCTAGGGAAGACGGGATACAGACCCCCAACTACATCATCCACAGTCTTCATTCATTTTTGTTTTTGTTTTGCTTGGGGGGGGGAAATAAAAAATATAGGCTCGCGTGGGCACAGAGACAGATTTCCCGGGTTCATAATGATTTGCCGAAGGTATGCATTTAGTGGTGTGGATTTCCTGCTTTTTCGTTGTATTAGTGCCTGAATAATTTTGATTTATTTGTATAACTATATATTGTAATATTTTGAATGTCTCTGGGGGGTTTCAAAATCTAGTGGGAGGGGGGGGTGTCACAGATTTAGTAAGTATGTCGTACAATTATGTGTTACGATGTTTACTTTCGCCGGTGACCCCGCCCCCTCGCGCTTAAAAAAGAACAAGAACCCGATGACGTCGTCACGGGGACGGTTGGTGCTGGTGGTGGAACCGACTCAGTGAAGAAAAGAAATGGCGATGCTCGGAGGCTTTAGCGCTGCACCTCACAAGAAGAACGCCTCGGACGGGAGCAACGACGTGTCCGAATTCGTCTGTCCAGTTTGCCTCGAAATATTCGACAGTCCCGTGACAACACAGTGTGGACATACGTGAGTATTTTTGCCGTTTATTTTCGATCGCCCTCCCCCTAACCCGCGTCTGCCACCAACGATGCAGTGAAAAGAGGCAAAAACAATGGAGGAAAGGGCTTCACTTTAAATGTGTCGCCGCACCAGAGTTGCAAAATATCGGCCTCGCGAGTGTCTTCTCGTGCTACGACCCCGTTTTTTCTGTTTCTCTCTCTCGAATATGTGACAAAAACAGTTCCAGCTTGCTAAATCAGTTTCAGTTTTGTTTACATCAAAAAGGAGGCCTCACTTGGGAGTTGTAGTTTGGATGTGTATTGCTCTAACTCTTGAAACCACTTTAAAGAACTACAAGTCCCTGGCTATTCTCGAGGTGGGGGACTTTCCATATGAGTTACAGGAAGGTCCAGTCACTAGCATAATAAAGGTTTGTTTTAGTGACAGTATTTGTTTTTTTTTTCTCATGGCAGGCCGTGCGTTAATGCAAACAGAGTTGTTGCATGTTTTTGTTTTGTTTTTTTATATATTTTTAAAAGCCTCAGGTAACCAGAGCTCAAGTTAAAACTGACAATTTAGTTGATTTCTCTTGTGCAGTAATCACATTCTTTCACCCATCTCTTGACAGGTTTTGCCACAGTTGTTTGCAGGAATGTCTGCGTCCACAGAAGCCTGTTTGTGCTGTATGTCGAGGTGCTCCGGGCCACTGGACTAAAGCTGCTCAACTCGAGGCACTCATTCAATCATCTGTGGCAGCCTGTAAGGGTTGTGGCACACAGGTAAGTTTCACTACAGACCAAAAGCTAAAATATCACTGAACTGACTCCCATTTATGAAGCAATCACAGAGGGTGAAGATCCAATAACTGCACATGCATAATCTTAATGTTTTGCTGTGTCTAAATTTCTGTCTTTATATTTAGATAATAGCAACAATTTTATGATGATGGTCATATACTGGGAGTTACTGATATGTGTCACTCCTCCCCCAATTAGGTTGGGCTTTCTAAGATGAGAAGCCACACAGCTGCCTGTTCAAAATACCAGGAGTACATTGAGGAGGGAGTCAGGACAACTGCCCAGAGTCAGCCTGCCATCGTCAGGTGGGGAAAGAAGCAGAACAATTATTTGCTATTCCCTACATAATAAAGCAAAATGGTTTACACTTTAGAGTCAGACTTTGCGTGCAATTACTGCTGCTTGTTGGGTTGTATAAATTAAAGGTCACCTTTGGACCAACACCAATCCAAAGTGAAAAAGGAAATGAGTGCAGCCCTGTCAGTAGTTTCAGTGACAGGGCTTCATTGACACAGCAGAAAGTACTGTACATAGGAAATAGAGTTCTGTTGGCCCAATCAAATATATGCAATGATAGATTTATGGTAGATTTCACTGTAACTTAAGTGCCAAATTTAAACAGTTGACCTGTTCATTGTGACAAATGATGGAATAATATCTTCTCGTGATATAAAATTCCCTATGTTTATAGTATTATAAACTCTTGGCAGTACATTGTTGTTTGATAAGACTCCAAAGTTGTGGCTCCATTACTGCCTCGTTTCACTGGCATGCCTAACATGTCAGTCAAAAATGAAACGCTCTCTTTTTGCGGTTTTACTATATGTAGTGTATACATTTTGCACTTAAAGTAAAAAAAAAAAAAAGTAAATAGAAGTTTTAGCACAAACAGGATTTCAAATTCAACACAATCTTGATTGCAAGAAAAAAATAGTATTAAAAGTATGATCAAGCATATGCTAAGCATTCTGCATTTTACCTGTCGTAATTTCCGATCATAAGTTTTCCAGAGTGTATAGAAAACAGTACAACATTCATCTTTAGAAAACAACATAAAACACTGTTTTTGTCAAGTTGTATGAAGTGGATCTGGTTTTTATCATATATGGATGTTAAGTATTTATGACAGCTGTGCTTCCTGGAGAAAGTTCCGAGAAGATGGTTTGAGAAGCCGTCGCTTGTAATGAGGTTATTATGACTAATCAGGAAGTAGCCTCTGGGTTTTTTTTTTCCCACCCAAACAGCAGCCTTTAAAACAAAGAATCCACACATTGTGGCATGTTGGGCCAACACTGTTTAAAGTAAGAAACCGATCCCAGTATTTATTTATTTTGTTATTTAACCCTCCAGACCTTTGTGCCAGGAAACAGATTCCTATTATTAAAAAGAAAAAAGAATAACTGTCACTTTTAAGTCTTTCTCAAGCTCTTTCAGCTGGTGCAAAGTTGATGTGACAATAGATAAAGATTGGCCACTAACTGTGGTAAATGTCCACTTATTTCTTCATAAGCTGATGCCTGTTACATTTCAAGTGTAATATTCATGTAGTTGAGAACCAAACCTTGTGACATTTTATTATTTCTGTTTCATTGCCACAGTTCAGTGCCAAATCGCTACACCTTCACCTGCCCCTACTGCAACTGCCAGAACCTCGACCAGGACGGCCTGGTTGAACATTGCACAACCCAACATGCTCGAGATGCACGCCAAGTGGTAAAAAAAACAACAACAACCTATTCTGTCATAATTCTGAGTCATACTGAGTTTCCACACACTTACTGGCTTCAGCTGGGTTAATAATGTGTTTCAAAGATCGTTTTATTACCTTCATGTTTTCTTTAGGTGTGCCCCATCTGTGCCTCGATGCCTTGGGGGGATCCTAACTACAGGAGTGCTGACTTTTTCCAGCACCTGAAGATCAGACACACTTTCTCCTATGATACATTTGTTGTAAGTTAAAGCACTCTCTGTTTATTTGTTGTTGGGTTTTTTTATGTTAATTAGAATATAAGTGACTTTTTTTTTCTTCCCCTTCTCATGCTTATGACCTCCCAGGATTATTCCACAGATGAGCACACAATGATTCAGGAGGCTTTACAGCGCTCCCTTATGGACCACTGAAGTGTGAAAACAATCCACCGGTGGAGGGAATCCAGTGAAATGAAGGGATGATGGTCTTGAAAAGACAAAAACACACAGTGTCATCATTCATCTAGAATGGGGATGGTGGTACTGACTTATGGGTAATTATTTTTCATAGGGAACTGGTATCGTAACTATGAATATATATAGGTTTATTATTCTGAAAATAAATCACGCAATATGGTTAAAAAAATAAACAAACATATTGTACTGTTTGATTTAGGAGTAATACTGTGTTTCTGGTGTGATAATCACTTATCTTCCCCTCCTCCCAGCTGAGTCTGTAGACTGGATAGTTTGTTAGGTATCTGCTAAACTATGTTTAAGCTGTTTGTTTATCAATGACAAAGTGTCATCTAGCAACAAAACATCCAAACGTGATTTAAAAATTCTGCATTGTCAATACTTGATGTTATGAGAGGGTCTAACCACTAGGTGGCTACCTATTGCCAGCAGACAACAAACTTCACTCCGTGAAGTCTTCAAGTAACAAAAAAATATATTATACTAATTCTACTCGCATGTTTATGCAAAAGGTTAAAAAGGGTAAAGGGACTTTTATTTCTTTCTTTTTTTTCTTTTTCTTTTTTTCTTTTTATTTTTTTGACCACCATTTTTTCAGCAGATGGGGGGGAAAAAAACTCTGTCTTTTCAGTGCTGTTTTTGATTGAAGCGCGTGTGTTTGTGTATTAGAGTGTGGCTGGGTGTGTTCATTCTGTTTTGACAGATCTACTGGTAAGAATAAACAATGAGGGTCAAACACAGCCAGAGATGGCATTTTTGCTTTTTTGTGATGTTTCTCCCTTATGTCTTTGTGCCTGCTGGTAGATCTTGTTTTCAAACTTCCAGAACTCATAGGGCTAACACAGTAGTTCATTCAGTGAATCTACAGATGCAAGTATTTTAAAAAAAAAAAAAAAAAAAAAAAAAAAAAATCAGTGTGTTTGGGTTCATTTGGTCACTTTCATGTGAGAGTTTATTTGCATGTGTCTAAACCACAAGAGGGCAGTAGAGTTCTACATTTCTGTGACAACATGACAACAGCTGGTTCTTGCAGGACATAATTGAAGACAGATTTCATTCTATAAGTGTGCTTTACCCAGTGCTTTGTTCTCCACTTTTTGGTTTTGTTTTAATACAAAAAATCACTGGTATTTGAATATTTAGGTTTTTGGTGGGGTTATTTGTCATTGTTAAAACAAAATAACCACAATTTCAGTTTGTGCAGTTGATGAAGTGACATAACAAAAGACTTTAAATGTAACTTATTGATGTGTGTTTCTCATGCCCAGTGTCTTACATGGTCTTTACTAAAAACACTCCAGTTTCTTGTGGCTATCACTTTCTCCTTTACTTCAGCAGCTTTGAAACATAAAGCTCCATGATCATTTATATGTATGCTTCCAAAAAGACGGCATGTGCAGTCAGGAAAACAAACAAAAAAAATCAGTACAGCTTTGCTTGATCTTCTTTTTACTGGATGTTTTTGGGGGAGTATTTTTTTTTTGGGGGGGGGGGGGGGGGGTGTCTTTCTTTGCAATTGTGTTATTTTTACATTAATGATTCTTTCAAGTTAGTTCTAAGATTACCCACATAGAACAGTAGAACAGGCTCGTTTGTCTTCTGCCAACAGGTAAATAACAAAAATCTTAACACAGCAGATTAAGTAGCTCTAGAGCAGAACCTCAATGCCTTCTCACCTAGTCTTTGGTTCCACTTAGAACTAGATATTTTCTTTCTTTTTGTCTTGTGCAATGTGTAATAATTTTGTATATGTTTTTTCTAATGTTTAATGACCTCCTTTCTTTTTTTTTTTTTTTTCTTTCTCAATATATCTCTCATTCTCTTCTGTCAGCCCTACTGTCAGCAGGTGCTAAATCCTGATAAATTAAAGCTCTTTAATTATTTAAACCCTGGCCCCAGAAATCAGGTGCAGTGATTTATACCTGTGTGTATGAGACATGCGGGGGAAGAAACAACACTCGGTGCTGATGGATGACCACTGTGTGTTTGTGTTTGTGTGTGAGCGAGAGGATTTAAACAGAAAGCGCTGTTCACAGCGCTGCGAAAACCGGACGTGCCCAGTTGTCATAATCTGGCTATGAGCAAAAGCTATGTATTAGTGGAGGGGAAACAAACTGGATGAAGGAAGGCAAGCTTTCTGCAAACCTTTGTTTGTACATTTGAAGTCAAGCCAGGGTCGTGTTATAACGACAAAGATCTCGCAGCGTGGTTTTACATGTATGTGTAACTTCATGATGAAACTCGGGGCTCTTCAGTGTACATTGTCCTCGGAGAGAGAAAACCCTCTCATCTCTCCTCCCTTTTTTTGTTTCTTTCATCTGTAATTACTGTAGCTAAATGATATTACGGCTTTACACCTAGCTCTACAGAGAATCTCACCCACCAAACTTCTTGATGTCACCCCCCCCCCCGTTCTTATCCTTTCTTCTCGTTACGTTTCCCCCAATCAGGTTTTTGCTCCTGGCAGATAGAGGAGTGATGTTAGCTGTGAGAGAACTAACGAGATACTCGAGTGCTTCTGGGCAGGAAGGAAGTCGAGCTGAAAAACATGGCAGGGAGAAGTCTTTCTTGTCTGTTTGGTGGCGCAGCTTAAAAGGGAGAGGGGGGCCAAGGTGGGGAATAGGAAGAAAGAGAGGGGAAAAAGGGAAGAGAAGTGAACACATTGAATAAAAATTTCATAAAGTTCAGTGTGTGGTTTCTTTGATGCGAGCAGTGGATGGTGCGTACAGTCTGCAGGCTCTGTAGAGGCAGCAATTAATGCTACATGTGCCCAAAGGCAAACTGTGAGAGGCGTGGGGACGGTGGCTCGTTTTATGTGTGTCGTACCATCACTATACCCGAGACATCTCTTTGCTGTCTTTTGTTTTCATTCACTGTATTGTAAACCTTCTCTTTCACCTGAACACTGATTAAAAAAATCTCTCCTGAACTTGTATGAAGTCCGTATTGTTCATGCCTGGTAGCTGTCTAAATTGTTTTCCCCACACCAGTGACACTTGAACACAGCAAATTCAGCCAGCAATTTTGTGACATCAGTGAAATTGCACTCTTTTCAGACTTTCACTTCATCGTGAAACCCATCTGTAGAAAAAGGGGTGAAGCAAGACTTCATCTGCTTGCTTTTTAGCACAATTTAATGTTTTCACAGACTCAGAACGATGGGTTTCATCCAGTTTTAGGGTTTTTTCAAAACCCTAAAACTGTGTGTTTTGCCCAAAAAGTTTTGTTCAGAGAAAAAGAAGTGGTAGGTAAGGTTCATCACCTTGTTCTTTTGGTGGAAGATATAGCATAAAGAGTGACTACATATGTAGCTGTCACCTTTAAAAAATAGTTTTCTAACATTACATGTAATGCATTTCTGGGTGACAACAGACAGGAACTCCTGAAATGCCTGGAAAGTTCTGTCTTGGTCTGTTTCCTTCTCAGTTTTGCTGAGGCAGGTATCTATGATGAGGTGCGGGGCATGTGAGGAGAGCACTGGGAGTTTGTTCACCGAAATATTCCTCAAAGTCAGGAGAAACAGGAAGAGCGGGAATCCTGCCACCCGGGTGCTGCAGCTCGGCAGGTCGGTCCTCTCAAATGTTTGAACAGAAAGTGCCAGTGGGCTTCCCCGACATCAATACTGGTTCTACACCAACTCATCTTCCGCTTTTAAACTCTTAACAACCGACCCCCTACCCCAACCAGACGCACACACACTTCTTGTCTTGCTAGCCTAAGAGCATCGAGTCTTAACTTTGATTTAATAACGCCTGCAACCAACTTGGCCCTGTATCAGCTTAAGTGAAACTTGCATATCTTGTCTGTGCGCATGTTCTATTTTTGCGCCCTGTAAAGCCTGACTTTTGCCAGTGTTATGACAGAGGTACTTAGAATTGTAAGAACAACATAGTTTATCTTTATTATTGTCTCTTAAAGACTGCTGTGTACTTCATTTTTCTTTTATGGGAAATGTAATTCAATATACCACAAGGAAAGAACAGTTTTTGCATGTATTTTGTTTATCCAAGCAAAAGTTTTGTAATTTTTTCTGAAGCTACTGTATGTCCTTCCCTAAATGTGGCTGCAAAAGCATCGTGAAAAAAAGCCCTTACATTAGTTTTGGGAGACCCTGTAAAAGCTTGGAAAGTTCTGAAAAATCACTGTTTCTGCAGAAATATTCTCCTGGAAGTGAAAATGAATATGAAGCATGTTGATATAACTATCAGGAGAATTGCTAATCATTGCTTCCTCATTTATTTATTTATTTGAAATTCACACAGCCGCTGTACTAATATTTGAAAGTTAAGTCCTCTAAGGTGTTTTTAAAAAAAAAAAAAAAAAAAAAAAAAGCGGCAGGGTGGGCGAAATCCCTGGTGTGTATGTGCGCATGTGTGCATTGATGTCACAGTGGAGTATCAGGCCAAGTGAGGCGATCTGATCTAAATCTTACCCCCCCTCACTTTACCATTTTAGACCAACTAAGATGTGTGGAAGAGAGTGAGGCCCAAGGCTATTATTCTCCCATTAATTTTTCCATTTGAAATCAAACCTCAGCGGGCATGCAAGAGGGAATCAGAGGAGGGGGGAGAGGACTACAGTGGGGATAACCTTATCAGGATTGGGGGAGTGTGTGAGGGGGACGAATGTTAGTTGTAGCAGCATTAATGTCCAATAGGGGAGGCAATTTCACTTTCAAAGCAATGCTTGTTATTAAAGTGTCTGCCCACTTCTTCTTCCATGGTCCAGAATGACCCGTGGGAAAACTGCATGATATTAAGACATTGTTTTTTAGCTCTATGGTTATGAAAACCCACAGAAACATAACTTTGATTCTTTTGATTGGGTGTTTTTTTTGTTGTTGTTGTTTTTTGTTTTAAATCTGATATTTTAATCTGTCCATCTAACTGTCACTGATACAAAAAGAGACACATCTGTACAGTCCAGTAAATCCTCTCAATTCAATTAGGATTTCTCAGTTCTCTTCCATTTTCTTTTACATCATTAATTTCATACAGCACATTTTGTATCTTTATAATGCCTCATCACATGCCTACATACTGGGGAGACCTGGTAACCTCCAGTCCTCCATCCTACCTACCTACACAAGCACACACCTCCTCGACCTCACACTTCCTCTTCAAGCCTCTTTCAGTTCCACTCACTTCTTTCCACCCCCACCCCCCTTCTTTCTTTATAAAAGCGCCAGTGCTTGCTAATCTGTCAATCAGATGTTGTCCTGTTGTGGCGATGATGGGGGTCCGTGACGGTGTTCCACACACCTCCTGCAGCTCGCAGCTCAGCGAGTAGCTCGATGATTAACCAGGCAGGTACTGAGTCAAACTGCTGACAGCATAAACACACTGACAGCTGATTTGAAAGACAATGGTCCCACTCCCTCCACTTAACTTGTCATGGCAGTCAAAGCACCTTCTCACTAAACTTGTGGCATATTAGGCAAAGATGGAGGGAAACACTGATTTATAGCATCACACTCATAAATGGTCACACATAAACAAAACAAAAAAGAAATACTTATAAGCATTTCCAAATATTCATAAGTGCTTATGTTTGCACAAAAAATATGATCAATTATTTAAATTATAAAGAACAACTAGTGAATAGTCGATAACTGTAAAAAGAAAAATGCAACTACCAGGGAAAGATTTTCACATTTCCTATTTTAACTGTATCTTCAAAAGTGAAGGCTAGAAACAGCAGCACAGCATTTCCTTGGATTAATAGTCCAACACTTCCCAATTATTAACCATGTCTGTTTTGTACCATTCATATTCAAAGCTATTTGCCTCCCTACACTTCCTGTGCTTTGTATTCTGAGTCTTTACAGGAGGGAATGGACGATCCAGGCAGATCTGTCACTCAAACCGCAGCCCCCGACCACCAGTCGCTGCCCAACAAACTGTCGTCCATATACCTCCATCGGCTCCGGTACCTCCTCGGCTCAATGAGTAACTAACCTGCAGGTAGTGAATCAAACTGCTGACAAGCACATGAAGGGGACCAGAGGGGTGGGGAGAAGGGGACTGTGTAGGTGGATTGATAGAAAGATGAAAAGGGAGGGGAGGATAGAGATGACAATGGCATTATTTCATAGCCCACCTTGGTGACGTAACCTTTAACTTTGCATAAAAAGATGGGTCCCTTTCCTGTTGGTCCAGCCACACTTTTTCCCGTTTTTGCCTCATTTCCCCCCTCTCACTTCTCTAAGTGGCAAGCTTTGATGGGCTGTCCCTGTCTCTCATCTTGTCTTCTTAGACAGATGAGTGCTGTCAGTGCTGTCATCACTGCCCAGCTAAACATTAATGACTCTCTTGCCTGACAAGTGTTGGCGGGGCAGAGAAGAGGTGAAAGGGGGACGCCTCTGGACAAAACAAGGAATGAAAAGGAGAAGTGATGGCTTTATCTGCTTGACAGATTCTCTTTTGTCTCTCTGAACTTGTGTATATGTATGTGTGCCATCAGCAGATTCTTGGCTTGACATGACGGTTTTATTGCCCTGTTTTTCTTCCCCTCTGAGGAGATGAACCTCTTTGTATTCCCATTGCCCCTCATCCTTCCTACTGGCATTGCTGACATTCCTTCAAGCATCTGTGTGTATGTGTGAGTGTATGTGTACATATATATATCTACACACGCAGGCTTGTGGTGTCTGTGCCAGTCGTAGTTTCGAGGGTCATGTTTGTTTCCTTCATATCCTCGTGTGCTTTCTTGAAGAGAGCATCCTGAACTTTGATGTTGGCACCAGTGATAGTGATGACGGCAGGTCACAGTGAAAACTCAGAGGGACGGGCAGTAAGAGGAGAAAAGAATGGCCAGAGCAGAAGAGGTGGAAGTTAAATGGAGGGAAGGTCTCTGCCAGTAAAATGATCTGTGCAGTTTGGATGTTGGGACAACTTCATGCCATGTCATGCTTTCTCCAAAGCATGACATATTTTACTTCTGTCCTTCCGCTCAGTTCTTCCTTCCTTCTGTGGTCACTCTTTCCACTCTTACTTCTCTCTGTGTCTCTCACTCTTCGTGTTGTCACTCAGGCCTATCACCTCTTTTTCCTGCTTTCTTTTGAATTATTAACTCTCTAGCTCACCGGAGTGAATGGGTAGTGCTGACTAGACACAGCACAGAAACGGCTTCTCAAGCACCCACATTACATTGCTGGTGCCCTCACCCCTATGCACATTCACACACAACGAAATGCATGCATACACAACTAGCTGTTTATTAATATGACCAGCTGATAGTTGAAAAGAGAGATAAACACACGTGTATGTGTTTCTTCCCTGCATTCCTTTACTGTAGAGCTGCAGGCCTCCTGTGGAGCAGCCGCCCACTCGCCCTCCTTACTTCTCCCCAGGCAGCCTCTATCTCTTCTGGGTTCCCGGAGCAATGATTAACCCGGTTCTGATCAATGCTTCTGCTGACTCTGATACATCACTGGTGCCTTGCAGCTGCCATGTAAAGGAAGCGTCAAGTCTGTGCTGCTCATGACAGAGTATATCCACTCCATCACTTAGATCAGGACATGCAATCAGACACACAAATGCACACGCACACTGCACTTTTTAGTCGTTCTGGTTATGTTTCATGTATGCAGTATATTTTATCTTGGTGTTTGGTTTAAGGGACTAGTGTTGGTTATTTGAGATGACACAAATGAAACCACGTTTAAAACTAGAGGAACTTTGGCCAGTGTTTATAGCTGAAAGGTAAAATCTGTTCATTATTTCAGGCCTTTAAATGGGAGTGAGTTTCTCTGCTAAACTTGGGAGTCGGGATGTTATTTTATTAAAATACTTTTTTTGTGTGTGTGTAAGCATTTTATGAGGACGAACATAAAGAGCGCTTAACAAAGTGAGATAAACATAGAAACAGAGAAGAGAATAAAAAGAAGAACGAAGAGAGGGACCGTCGCTCATCACCCAGCGGTCCTTTACCTCGACAGCAGGGGGAAGACCTGATTTCCTGAAGATGACAGGAAACACAATAGCAGAGTGTTCTGTCAGCACATCCTTCTCAGAGAGCCAGGTTAATGATTCTGCAGCCACAGCTGAGCTGGAGAGAGGGATGAACGGTGGGAGGAACGGGGAAGAGAAAGAGGTGGAGGGAGCTGGCACTCAGCTACACTTAGGCCCTCATTACAGCTGTATTAGGAATGATAGTGTGTTTTTGTCATTTTAATTACCTTTAATCTGATGTCTTCATACTCGGGCCGTTCATTAATGAGGCAGAACAAAAACTACACGTCACACGTGTTTAGCTTGTATCCGTGCTATCAGTCACACAGTTAACATGGGAAAAATGTTCAGTGACTTCAAGAAGAGTGCTGCTGCTCAGCAGAAAGTTGAAATAATTGGTGAAAAACAATTATGGAACTTTTCCCCTTTATTCTCTATTGCATTTTATATATACATATATATACTCTGTATTAGATCAATTAGCATTAGACTGTATTAAAAACTAAAATGATTTTTGGAAATCACTTCTCTTAAATCTCTTACATACAGTGTTTTATTATTTAACATAATAAAAAATAAACTTAATGGAAAAGTTGCTCTACAACAGGGCTGACAAACATAAGGTCTGGGGACCAGAACTGACCCGAAAAAGATTTAAATCAAGCCCACTGGACAGCTTTGGAATATGGCATTTTTTTATTTTTACATTTTTTGCTGTATTTTCATACGTTTTACAGCTTTTGATCCTGATTAAAAACTCCCCTCATAGCCATTCATACAACTACAAAGTAATTAACTAATATACACAATTAAATGACAGAAAAGTTCCTGTTTTTCACTGTGTTAAAATGTTTTTTTACAATGGGTCCACAGTTTTGTTTTGTTTTTTAAAGCATTTTCTGTCACAGAAACTTTCTGTGTTATAATTACAGGACAGTCTGGGCAATAAGCTGCCAATTTTACATATTTCTTGCAATTTAAGCCTAAAGATTTGTACTGACTGATTTACTACAAGAGTGTTTCTTTGTCATGTTGAAAAAAACTTAGACATACTATTTATTTTTCTTATATTAAAGCATCACAGGGATTAAAAGTCTAGTTACATTTCTTTACTGAAAGGTCAGTTTCACCAGCCTGGCCCGCACAAAGACGGCTGTATGTGGCCAGTGATGTAAAATGAGTTTGACATCCCTCCCCTACAACGGGAGGCAGAAACCACAGCAACATTATGCTTATGCACAGAAATATTCAGTACTATACTGAGTAATTAATTGATGATTTTTTTCATTTGGTGTTCCGTCCCAGTTTCCTCATGATATTGTAAAATAATGCATGTGATTAAGTAATTTCAATTTCTACTTTTCAGCTCATTTCATAACATCTAGAGAATGCCGTCAAATTTTTATACACATGCATGCATGAGCCTTATATTTGAGTATTTTTTTAATGCTTTGTATCTGATTAGAGTTGTAATTGAAGTTTTGTTGTTTTTGATCAATTAATTGGTTTACAGTAAACAGAAATGGGAATATGTCGAAATTAACGAATACTACTGTTAGAGTAGTATATGCTAATGGCCCTGCGGTGGTCGGGGGTGAGGGGTGCCTACACCACTCGTCTCAATACCACGACTCAGTTAAAGTATTAACCAACTGCTGCTTAACAATATTGCTGACTGGTGTGCGGAAACAGGAGGGATCAAAGTTATCATGTAGAGGAGAAAGGTGCCTTTCACCAGGCCTATACAGCCTGTCCACTCCATCTTACCAGCCCATTCAGAGCGGCTACCAAGAGCAGCGCTTTAGACACTCCCATCCTCCCACTCCTCACCTTCCTCATTCTACTCTCATTTTTTATTCCTCATCCTTTATTTTCACACTTCCTCTTCCCGCTTTTCCACACTCATCACTCCTTTGTGAACATAGTATTAAATAATTATTTATTTCCATCAGAAAATCATCTGCATTTCCCTCCCTTCGCATGCTGTCCATCCATCTCTCCATCTGTCACCTGGTGGAGTAATCACATCCACATTTGATAAGGCTGGTTAGGTGGGTCATAAAAAGTTTATGCTTGTGATGCTGGAGTCTCATTTATTATCCCTGCTAATGTAGCAGTTGGGAGTGGGAGGAGGGGGTGGACAGAAAGAGTGCGAGTGGTTGAGATAGCCACCGCATTAAGGGATCATTACTCCTCTATAGGCTCTGTCCATGGCTTTCAATGCTAGATAGGTACTCTTTATGCTTTATGGCCTTGATGAATCCAGTACCCTCTGTATTTAAGTGTTCAATAGCCACTAGGAGTTCGAGACGCTTACCTCACAGGAGGTAGTTACCATTCTGTAACCACAACATCACTGCCTTAAGCCCTAATGCTTGTGTGTATTTCCCCTACATTTACTTCAGCATTAACTGTGCTGGCTTTTAATTCACATTGGTCAGTTAGAAGAATGATTCATCGCAGTGGACACCACTGATGGTGACTAAACAGACACTGACTTCATGAAAAGTTCTATAGTCAGTTGATTTTTAAGCCGGTTTTTGTGTGATACCACAACTTTACAAGGCTTAACGTCAAACCGGCTGCATTTCCTGGGGGCATGAAGTGTATTAAATAATATGAGGGGTGATGTTTGTTTCTTATTGTGATCAAATCCAATGAAAAATGCAAAAACTAGCAATAAAACAATCTTAAGAAAAAAGATTATTTGTGCATCCAAATTTCGTCACACATCCTCCAACTGCTGTAAATACTCAGCAACAAAACAATTACACGTTTTCTCCTTTTTCCAAAAAATACACAATGCATTGTTTTTTGGGAAATTAAAGAAAATAGAATACAAAATGTCTGTGACCATCTTTTAAAGACAATTAAACATCCGTGCTTTTCACAAGCTCTTGGATTTTACTGGTGCATTTGGCAAAGTTACAAAAAGAAATATGAGGGTACATAGATATCCACAAGGAAACTCACATTCACGCTTTAATGATAAAGTTTCTGTTACCTGGACCCAGAGACTCACATTGTCACAGAGGCAAGATGGACAAACACATTTTTTGCTGACAATGGGAAAAACAACAAAATCTTGTCATCCTTATACTTTAAATATAACCAAAACTTTTTCTCATGTTAAGATTGAGATGATTCTAGATTTAAAAAAATAATGATCAAGCAAAAGAGATAAAAATGTATGGTTTGTTTATTTTAAAAAAAATAACGTGACGATAAGGTGCAGATGGGACGGCGAGGGTGTGCAGGTATGTATGAGTTTGTTAGTATTGGGGGGCTGAGGCTACCCAGAGGTATAGATAGTGATAGATTGGCTTGGGAGAACGGCGATGCAGATCCACTCATCAAGATTGATGTTCTGCCATTCTGCTTTAAGTGCAATTAAATTGGCCCCTGTGTTAAAAAGCCCAGCCGATAACGTGGCTGAAGCTGAGATTACGCTACATTTCCCTTGCGCTTTCTTCCACCTGCATTCCTGCCACAGCCACTAAGACATTTGCTTTACATTTTCAGCCCCCGCTGGACAGAAATTTTCATCGGGGAACATCCTGACCCATTCATCAGCACTGATTTACAACTTTATATACAGCCTGTGTTTTTTTTCCATATAGCCCACAAAGTAGTTTTTCAATCAATGCCCCCTAAAAGTTTTTAATCACTTTCTGGTTGTTGCCTTACCACAGAATTGATCAATTGTACATTAGTGCATGTTTAATGTGTAATAATGTACACTCATTACTGAGGGGAAGGAAGTTTAATGTCTTCATGAACAATTCTAACATAACTCATCTCTCGCAGTCAAGTTGACAAGCCCGTCTATTTAGCCGTAAAGCAATATTCTGAACTAAGGACAAGGTCACTGCTTGTTTTCACTTCTGCAGCAGTGAACACTGACTACTCACAGATACACTTTTGATCAAAACTGTGTACTCTGGAAAATCGCTCTTACTTGTCCAACAGCATGCGTGCTCAATGATGTTCTCATTTTTCCACTAAATGGGAATATTTGCAATAATTCAAATTGAATGTCGATCACGGGCCAATCCATCTCTCTTTCCGTCCCAGCCTCCATTCTGCCACAGGCCTCACCCACCTCTGTCAGTGTCAAGTTGTTAACCCCATGTCAACAGTGGCGCAGGGCGTATTTGGACCCAGTTGATGGATGGGTCTTGGTGGACTTGTCCCACACAAACATATTCTCAGCATCAGCTGAGAGAGGTGTAGCGTGCGTGTGTGTCAAACCCTCCACCCACACACACACATACACACGTCCTTCCCTGAATCAAGTCTCCGAACTCAGGCAGTATGGTGCCCCTCTCTGTCACCTACTGACACCCAGCGTCTCCAGTTTAGACCCAGATGGGAGGAGCACTGACCCCACTGTCACAAACAAGGGAAAAGATTTTTTTCTCCTCCAAATGCTAAACTTGACCCATGTCCTTTGCATTACTACATTTTGCTTGTGAGGGTTTGACATCCTGTCCCCTTAACAAACCACTAAAATGAACATTGCCAGTCCTCCCCAAGGAAAACATGTAATAATCAAGGGGAGGACCATTACAAATTAGCACGATTATTTCTTTTGTCATCATAATAAGCATTTCTCAGATCACTTATTGCAGTTGTGATCCTTTTTTATGTGTAAATGTGTAGGTTTTTGCAGAAAATATAGTTTAAGATAAACTTCTATTGACACTTTAAGCTTTACTGATTTGTAAATGGTGTTAGAGAATTAAAAACAAAATTGTAAAAGCAGTCATTGTAAAACAAAAATTACATAATAAAAATAAGCTCAGAGAAACTCTTTAGCACATTTGTGTTTTTTTTTTTAATCTAAAACATAAGCCTGCTATCAAATTGATATATCTCTTTCATGCAAACAAAACAGAATAAGCAGCTGCAACAGTACAACACCCTGTGCTACTGAACACATGGTTTGGGGCAGAGATGGCATCGGGACATGACTGATCACTCATCAATATCACGAGTTCATCCAGCAACATTAGTCATCTGCGCTGCATCCTGTCACTCCACACAGCTGCTTGCCGTCTTTCCCCTCCACCTCTCATTTTTCTCTTTCTGCCCAACTTTCTCTGTTCTTTTTATACCCCTCACCAAATGTGCCCAGCTTCTAAAGCATTCCTGTCATGGTTTTATGGAGGCTGAGGGTGAAAATAGGGTAAATAAAAAGGAGGAGAGGAGAGTGCTGCGGCTCGTACGTAGGCGGGCGAGTTCAGATACATGTCATTTGTTCTCTTTTTGCTTTTTGGAGCGGGGGGTTGTCATAATGTGTTGCGTTGTCTACTATGACTGGGAGGGTCAGATTAACCAGGATTCTCTCTTTGCTTTGGTCCCCTCACAGGGCACAATGAGAGAGGCGATCCATCACTTCTGTCCCTAGCAGAGTGGGGGTCAGTGGGGGTGGAGGCCATAAGGCTGGCTCTGGCTGATGGAGGGTTGTGGGGAACAGGATGGGCCTGGTTAAACTTTAACCAGCTCTCATCCTACACACTGAAGACTGCATTAAGACACCATTCTCTCCTGTGGGAGACTCTGATGTTTCGTCAGCCTGGGATTCATGACCCCCCGCCCACTGGGACCCCATCTCGCCCACTCATGGCCTGGCGCCCACCTGCTTCCATATGGATCACCAAACTTTTGGCCAAAGTGTGGGAAGTAAAGAAGAAACATGGCTCTGGGGTCCCGTCTTGATGTATATAGAGCAATTGGCTATATTAACCTAGCCCTCTGCACGCGCCATACAGCCCTCTGATATACTAACCATGACTTCATATTCAAAACAGCGTTGCCTCCTTGGCTGTGGCACTGTCACAACCAGTGTCAACACATTTTCACAGTGGATCAATAGCAGTAGTCAGGGGTTAGTCCTGCGGACACCGTGGTTACGCTATGAAAAATGATGGGTGGCCTTTTGATAGTCATTTAATACACAGTTGCACACTTTGATGGAGTTTGGCAAAAGCTTCTCCCTGGCGAGTTAACAATGCGTACTGAAAATCATATTTCCATGGCGGCCCATTCAATCTTGTCCCCCTGTTCCAGGAAAAATTGCAGTGACAAATGGGATGTGAGCGCACTCTGGGTGGCTGTGGGTCACATCAGGTGCAGAGCAGGTTGGAGGTGTTATAACCCAATGTGTTCCTGTTCACTGGTCCAATCATCTTCATTGATTGAGCCAATGATTGAAAGGGTCCTACCCTTGTTTTATGAACAGGAGGAGTTGAAGGTTGAAGTGTATAAAGCATGAAGGAAAATGGTGACTACAGAATACAGGAATATAATCTTCTCACTTACTGTTTTAGGCGTTTGCCTCCACATTACCATTTTTGTCACTTATTTTTAAGTGTCATAGACATATCAATGTAGAAGTGGATTAGCCTGTATTTGTGCATTATGACCATGATAGTGTGAGTCATGTGACAGCCTGATTAAATTAGTTCTGATGATGTGACCTGGCACTCCATGCATAGTTAATAATGCAGTCATTTCTGCCCATTTGACAGAGAGAGAGTGAGGCGGTGACACTCTGAGGCAAAGGGACAGGGGCATGACATTTGGAAAGTGGTTGAGTGAGAGGGGGAGTAGACATTTTGAAGAAAAACATGAGGGGCAAGGAAGGTGTAAGGTGCTGCTGGATGGAGGATAGCAGAAGTGAGAGGCTTGAAGTGAGAAGGAGGGGAGTTGGGGAGCTGTCCATTTGTACAAACCTAAGAATCTGTCATATGTCGGTTTGTGTTTTCTTCACTGCAACGCTGAGGTGGTTTTGACAGCCCGGACTTTCTCTCCTCCATCCATGCTGCAAATGACATTATGGAAATTGTGTTTGCAGCGTTGCCTAGGCCAGGGACTCCTGGGAAACTGGCTAGGTCACAGAGGTCAGGTAGACAGGCGGGAAGAGCTTGAGAAACAGGAGCAGGTAAATAGTGAGAGGAAGAAAGCAGGTCAGAATTAACATGAGAAGGACAAAATTTATAACATTAAAAAACTGTAAAAAATAAAATAAAAATAAAAATACAGATAATCAGAGAAAATACAGTTTTAAAAACAGGTTAAAGCACTATAAAGATTTTTTTAAAAGCAATTTCACAAAACAATGTGCAGAGACCCAATTTTTTTCTTAACCAGATGCTAATTCACCTGGGCTGAGATGTACAGGAATTACTCCTTCCAGCATATATACACAGCTGTGTCTAAGATTTGCTACTCTTAGTCTCTCCGGGCATGCTCAGCCCTTAAATATTTCAGTAGCAGAAATGAACTACTCTCTCAGGGGGTCAATCTTGTGCCTGATTGCCCTGGTCTGGCGTTTATTTCCTGGGTGCATCCGGGTCGACCTGGGCCAGACTATGGGCTCCACTTTGCGGGTCTATAGATCCCCAGCATTCACTAACAAGGACCAAGGGAGCAGCACGACCAAAGCTCCTCTGTAAAGCACAATTACAAGGTAAAGGCAGGATTTTGTGCTGTTATATGTGTGATTTTCCCTTTTACAGCTCACAATCAATCTTTAATGAGCCACTGAATATTAACTGGATTTGTAGGAGCAGAGTGTCAACTCCCATGAGTGTAAGCTTGAGGCACAAGGTTTAGCGACAGTGAGGATGGAGGGGGGCGGGGAGTGTTTGCAAGTTGGGGGTAGAATGTTTAACATGAGGTTTATATGCAAAAAGTGGATTTAGTCAATTATAATTACAATCATTCACCACAGGGAGGACAACCAGGGTAATTGTAGTCTTAGCACCCCCCTTGAAGCCACTACAGTAACAGTGCATTACAATGGGACACATACTGGTGCAAGAAGGATGGGGACAAAATATCGGGAGTACAGATTTTAGACATTTTAGAATTTAAACATCAGTAAAATCACAGATCTGTAACTTCAGTTGCTGATTAATAACATTAACTACAACAGAGCCCCTTGTCTGGTCCTTCATACAGGCCTCTTCAAGCCCAAAGCAGAGCCTAGGCCCTGAAGCAGGCCCAAGGTAACTCTCAAGACTTTAACCCCCCTGCCAAGCAATCCTTTTGTCACTGCACTGCCTGCCACTGATTAATGGATGTACTCTTGTGATCAGAAGACTGGGATGTGGCTGAGGTCCTGATCTTTCTGTGTCTGGGAGCTAAGATAGGTCTAGCGGACTGAGACAGATTAGGCCTTGATGCTGACCCCTATAGAGAGACCTCTGGGGTGGAGGAGCATGCCAGGGGGCCTGGGGATAATAGGACCCCTCTCTCACCTTTTAAAAGAGAACATGTTTATAGCTACTTAGAGGAAATTGATTTGATTGTGCCAGAAACGTATGTGTGAACACCTCTTGGCACTTTTATTGGCTATTTGTCTTTTAAGTCACAGCTGGAGAAATTTATGCCCACATAGGGGTTTAGGAGAGTGGGTGGATTGGCTGTGTGCTTGTGTGTTTAAGAGAGTAAATATTAAAATGTGTGAGCACATACATGGATGTGTACATGTGGGTGGCATACATGAAAGCAGGTCACAATAAGCGATGCACTGAAGGTGCACTTTAACTCTGTGTCCATCATTAAGCATCAACCCCAGTTACTAAAAGCACATAATGGAGGCACTGGTGGAAATAAAACAAGATTTGTTGGAACACATTAATTCTCTGAATTGATGTCTACAGACGACTACTTTTCCCTGCTCATGTTTTCATGCTCCCGTCGCTACTATTAAATGACAAATGTTGGAATACTGC
The DNA here is from genome assembly GCF_036321145.2 of Pelmatolapia mariae. NCBI lineage: Eukaryota > Metazoa > Chordata > Actinopteri > Cichliformes > Cichlidae > Pelmatolapia > Pelmatolapia mariae. Next base: position 23,380,835 of record NC_086244.1, read on the forward strand.
CGTTCAGTTTGTGGGAATGTTTTAGGATTTTTCAAGCGCTGACTCATTCAGTACATTCAATCTGCAACTTCCTTTGTCATAACAGACACGTGGCACCATTTTTGTTTACTATACAGGGACACATACCCACTCCTCCTGTCATCTCATCTCATTGTGTCAGTGCTCAACCCTACATATATTAGATTTTTTAAACTTTCCACTTACTTCTGTTTTAGATGTAACTCATGAAATTTTTCCAAGTGGAAATATTGCAAACTCTGTGTTTATTAAGAGTGGCATGGATAGTGTTTGTTAGATGAATAATTCTCACATGTGAATGTGAACATAAATGGCTGTCTCTATACATCAGCCTTGTGGGTGTTCAGCAGCCTGGTCAGCGTGCTTCTTGCTTAATGTAAGTGAGGGTCAGATCCACAGACCAATTACATCCTTTCAGGATGATTATATCTAGCTAAAAGACTTCTTGTGTAGTTATTTATTGTGATTTTGCTCAGTTGTTTATTAAGGTTATTCAACTACTGCCATCAATACAAATTAGAAAAAGAGGGCAAACGGCCAGCAGAGGTACAATAATCAGCTCTGAATGTAAAATAATAATAACATGCACCAAGGATCTCTGTCATCAGAGCACATTACATTTTTTTGTGAGTGATGTCATAGTAAAGTGAAAGAGCTTGTGTGGCGAGATGGTGGGATGATGGATTGAAAGAGTGCAGATGACGAGCGTGCACTCTAGGGGCAAAACACAGAAACAGAGTGGTTGCTTAAAACAGCCTAATCTATGCAAATGAAAGAATTGTATCTAATGGTAATTGAATTACTTTGATACATGCATTCACAGCTAAAGTTGTAACACGCTGATGTACAGTCCATCCACCTCAGCTGCATTAAGACAAATCAAATTCATCTGCCAAATGTTTCTTTCTCTGCTGCCATCCATCAGCCTCATTGCATCACTGCTGACAAAACCAGTATGTGTTTGTTGCAGGCTGCTTGTGTGTCCTTGCACGTGTCTGTGTGGATTTAGCGTTCACATTTGACATAATACTCATTTTAAATGTTTCTACACAAAGCCCAGATTTCAACTCACTGCACACATGAAAAGTAGTCTAACAAAAAGAGACGGAGAGCAACAAACAAACATTTGTGATCTAATGTCTTTCATCAACTTTTATATGGATCTGTTTAGTTGCTATTTATTTGTATGCAGTATTGGCTCTATTATGTTACAGTTAAAAGGGCTACGAGCTTGTGTTTATGTTAATGATGACATGTGTTTGTAAGTATGCCTTCACACTGCGGCTCAAATCTATTTAAGCCATAGTGTATGTTCATGTTAATGTTAGTGTGAGTGTGTGTGTGTGTGTGTGTGTGTGTGTGTGTGTGAGAGAGAGAGAGAGAGAGAGAGAGAGAGAGAGAAAGAGAGTTATTTGGCCATCCCCAGGGGGACAGGGCTTCTGCTCCTCTCTCTTAGGTAATGGAAGCAATGTGTCCATAATCCCAGTGAATGGCTAATAAAAGAGAGTAGCGCCTTGGGCCTGTTCCCTCAGCAATATTATGGCTGGGTATTAAACTGAGTGCTTGTGTAATACTGTCAAGTCACTGTTTTCTCAAACACATTTCATGTGCACTTCATTTATTCATTCTGTTCTTGCTTATCTCCTTATTTGCAAATGAAATCAGAAGTGTTCTTTATGGCGGGATATTGTTTTCATCGATGTGAAAGCTGTTTGTAAAATCTTGGATGTGTGACTCATCAAATCGCTGGCGCTGAATCCTTCGAGTCACCCGAGGCACTTGTGAACGCCGCCTTAATGGAATCCAAACGTTGGTTGAATACTAATAAGCCATGACACCTAACCCACAGCCCTCCACCCGATACCCCTGTGCTCTCTTTAAACACTCTTTAATGGCTGTGTTAGTGTTATACAAGACGCTCATTAGACACTTTAATTGGTTTGGTTTGTCTTGACAGCATTGTTGATTGGCTGAGCCGGACTACGAAGTTAGTGTGGTGGTTTGTGGGGGGTCAGTAGTAGGGTGCTGTTGTTGACTAATTTGGTCATAGTGGACCCAGAGTCCAGGCAGAGGTGGTGATTAGGATGGGCGTTGGCTAGGGAGGTCTCCTTGTGGCAACATGAGGTCATAATGTCCTGTGACTTACTTGCGAGGTTTATGAACATCATAGACAGGATGAACTCTCTGTGTGTAGTAAACAGCAGACAGCTGAGTTTTTAAATGAGCAACCCATGGTTTGTATTGATTGTAGCAGTCTGTGGGGATGATGTCACGTTGCCTGGATCTGTTATCATGGCTGTTATTGGTGTTTGGAGAGGTGCGGTTTTGATGATTTCTGACATCAGTGGTTTATAGATCAAAATTAAAAGGTAAGTCCAGCTTTATGTATTACAGTCTGTTGTGTTACAAGAAAATACTCTAGCATGCATGGAAAAAGGTTAGATGAAAGCCATGTTAAGGAACTGAATGTAATGTAGGATTTGGCAAAAGACTACAAGTTCCATTTCTTTGTTGATTTTCTTAACAACTTATCTAACAGAGACACACAGTGTGGTTGAAAGCTAACCCTGCTGCCTTAGAGCAAGAGACACACTGTTAAAAAAAAAATCCTAGAAAAACAGTAATATTACGGCAGCTGGGGCGCCAAAATAATACCATCAAATAACAGAAAATAACTTTCTCATAAAAATACGGTTATTTTCAGTAATGACAATACAGTTTGTTGCCCTGATTTCACATGGGATTTTGCCTTTTTCAAGTGCTTTTAAACATTAAATTAGGAACATTTTAACGTGATTAAACAATGAAATTACCTATAAACAAGGTCAATGAATGTGGCAATATGAATAATAATACTTAAATGTACAGAAATATGCAGTTAACAGTTGGTTTAAATAATAATGGATTGCATGCCCTGGGACAGACTGACAGAGGCGAGGCTGCCATATCGCACCATCGGCCCCTCTGGCCATCACCAGTAGGCGGTAGGTGAAGTGTCTTGACCAAGGACACAACAACCGAGAGCGTCCGAGCCGGGGCTCGAACCCGCAACCTTCTGATTACAGGGCGAACTGTCAACTCTTGAGCCACGATCACCCTAAACAGCAATAATAGTAATAATTATTTGATGTTACAAAAGTTTATAAGAATCATTTTATATATTTTTCCATAGCATTACATTTGAATTTAACAGTTCAATCTTTCAAATAACGGACAAATATTTGTGAAATCATGACACATTTGTGAATGTATTTTAACAATCTAAATATGCATATGTACAGACAGATACATTTAAAAAACAAGAAAATTATGTTTTATTACATTACAGTGATTTTACGTTAATTTACATTTGAAATGTGAAATCACAGTCTATTTATGTGAATTTAATGATATTCTAGAAGAACAGAACAAAACTGTAAAATACACAGTAAAATACTTTTATATTAGGACTTTTTCTTACAGTGCAGGGTAGAATCTGCACAGATTGCCAGCACAGCTAGTACAGAAAAACAGATAATTCTCACTTACATATACAATTAAAATGACCAGTTAACCAAACTTTGGGAGGAACCCATACAGGCACAGGAAGAACGGGATATTGGAAAAGCCCCAGACAGTGGTAACCAATGCGTCAACAGATACAACAAAGCTCCTGCATGGGATGTACCATCGACAATTAGAAGAAGAGGCTGACATGAAGAAATTCTACCACTGACTAGAAGAGGCCAACTTAAAGGACAGTACAGAGGCTCTCCTCACAGACCCTGAGCACCTAACACTGCAACTTGGTAGACTAAATTGGCTATGGTAGACTTCTCCCCCCATAAAGGCAGGAGTCAACAGGACCCAAGAAGAAGACTGTGCAAAGGTGCCCCGGAGACTACCCAACACACAGTAGTAGGATGTAAGATGCAAGCTGGGACTGATTACACTGACAGGCACAGTCAAGAAGCTGAGATAGTGTATAGCAGGGGTCCCCAATCCCAGTCCACGAGGGCCGGTGTCCCTGCAGGTTTTAGATGTGTCCTTGATCCATCACAGCTGATTTAAATGGATAAATCACCTTCTCAACATGTCTTGAAGTTATCCAGAGGCCTGGTAATGAACTAATCATGTGATTCAGGTGTGTTGACCCAGGGTGAGATCTAAAACCTGCAGGGACACCGGCCCTCGTGGACTGGGATTGGGGACTCCTGGTGTATAGGATCATCTGTGCAACATATAGACTAGAAATCACCAAGTTTTGATGGTAGACACCCCCAGTGGGGTTTAAAACAATAGGGCTCCAGACAGACAAGCAGCTGCTTGCCAATCAACCAGACATAGTGGTGGTTGACAAGGAGCAGAAGACCACAGTTGTGTTTGGTGTGGCAATCCCAACACACAACAACATCAGGAAGGGGGAGCACGAGACACCAGAGAAGTTCCAGGGCCTGAAGGAACAACTGCAGCAGATGTGGAAGTCCAAAGTGGTCCCGGTGGTAACGGGAGCATTAGGAGCTGTAATCACCAAACTGGAAGAGTGGCTCCTGCAGACTCCAGGCATATCATCAAAGGTCTCTGTCAAGAAGAGTGCAGTCCGTCCTAGGAACTACACAAAACCCTCAACCTCCGAGGCCTCTGGTAGAGGACCTTAGCTTGAAGAACACACACGAACACGAATACTGTGTAAAATTCTCAATCAGCAAAGGGTATGTGCTATTCAGGTATTCTTGCCCATTGTGGCTATTAAATCATCTGTGCTGCTGATCCTGTCCTTTGTACAGACCGGGAAAACATATGGACAGAGGCAAAATTAACATTTTTACAGAAACCATTTTTCTTGAGTGGTTGATTTAACGATATCTGCACTTTTCAAGCTGTAACCAGTCAAAGAGTGGGCTATTAAAAAAAAGACCTATTACCAAACTGAGTACCTACGGTACAGACACAATCCAGATACTGTATTACTTTCTGTGGCTATCTGAGACACAATCCTCGTTTTACTATTCATCTTTGATCAAACTATAAAAGGAGTGAATGAAGGAGTGGGGTCCAGTCATCCCTCTGCCCATTCACTGAACTGTCCCAGCCTGTAATTATGATTGATTTGGGTCTGGGGCATATATTGCTTGGTGAGCCTATTCTTGCCATACTTCATCACCGGGCATAGCTAAATGCTTTAAAAGAATTGATTTGCTTGAATTACAACATGGAATCAGACCTCTCACCTGTCTGCAGGGTGCTCTGAGTGAGCCTGCATGTGTGTGTAAGTAAGTGAATGTGTGTCAGAGAGAGAAGGTAAAGACAGATCTCACCTCCACATATCATAACACTCGGCTCCCCCCCTCCCTCTTTTTGCCCACTCTCCGCTCCCACCATCATCTCCATCCCATCGATTTGCCCCATAAAAGGTGTTTAATTCAATCAAGGGGAAAGTGAGTGCCTGTTTTTCTGGATCCTTGTCGATAGCGGTATAATCAATTAGAGTGAACCTATACCTGCCTTTCTGTCTCACACATTCACTTTCTAAATCAGTTTCTAAAAACTAGTCTAGGCTGTCTGTTTACTGGCTACTACAGATATACCGAAACATAAGAAACCCACTAATGAAAATAATGAAATTCAACCTAAAAAAATAATAAAAATTCTTAATAAAATGTGAGTTAACTTAAAGTTTACATTCAGGTTTCTTTTTCATTTCTTTTAATTAAAAAATATGCAGATTATAATAATTAAAACAGATAACTCCTTATGGTTTCAAATTTGCAGTTTGACTCCACATCAATTATTTACCAGCATGCATAGCAGGCCTGCAGGAACATGATAGGTCAATCTTACTAACTGGACCCAAATGAAAACCAGTAAGCTCAAAGTAACAAGTATGTTGGACATATGTTGGACTACATATTCATTTTCAAATGACTTCCAGGCTGATGAATCATGTTTATACAGTTATGTGAAAAAGGACTCTAGGCAGTCCTATGAAAAACTAAGTACAATCTTACTGCTTCTCTAGTAATTAAGGGGTAAGTAGCAGCCAGGTGCTGCTAATCAAATGCACTTGATAAACTGATCATTAGCAAGTGTCAGCACCTTTATAAAAGCAGAAGTTCGGGCAATTAGATTCAAGTGTGTCTGCTCCAGCACACTTGCACTATTAACACAATGCAAGTGTGCTGCACAGTGTTAACACAGTCATTATCTGGAGTGGACTGAAAAATTTACCTCAAGTTCAGTACAATTCTCAGAAATACTGCAAAAACAATCCTCAGACTCTACAGGCCTCAGTTAGCATGTTAAATGTTAAAATTCATAAAATTACAATTAGAAAAAGACTGAACAAGCATGAGTTTTTTGGAATGATAGACAGAAAAAAGCTTAATTTCTTCATATCTCATACCAACTGTCAAGCATGGCGCTGGAGGGGTGATGATTTCAGCTTGCTTTGCAGCCACAGGACCTGGGCACCTTGCAGTCATTAAGTTGTCATGAACTCTTCTGTATACTAAAGTATTATATAGTTAAATGTGAGACCATACTGTATTATTGTAGGGTCTTTACCTTACAATGTTAAGTGCTTTGAGGCAACTGCTGTTGTGATCTGGCGCTATATAAACAACACTGAATTGAACTGAAATGTTAAAGCTAACATTTGACTGCTGCTAAAACCCAAATTGGCCGAAACTGAGTTATGTAACACCACAATGATCAAAGTGTCAAAGTCCTGACCTCAACCCTGTTGAAGTGCTGTGGTAGGACCTGAGCTCTCGTCAAAAGTCATTTTCATGTGGGAAAATGTTAAGAGAGACTGATAAAATCATACAGAAAATAATTACTTCAGGCTAATGCTGCTAAATATTGTTCTACAAGCACTAAGCTATATTTCTCTTGATTAACCAATTTGGTTTTATCCTTTTGTCATACATAAGCAATATGTCCAGCCTGAATAGAAGAACAACCAAAAAACAGAAAAACCAACTACTCTGGCTAACAAAGAAGCCAGACTTCTTTGCTAAGCTTTATAAACAAAGACAGCCAACTTATAACCACCAAAACTATTAACAATTTCATTGTGTCAAAATTGGTGGAATTCTGGATTTTTAAATGACATTTCATTAAGGCTAAATATTCATAACTATGACAATAAATAACTCCTCCAAATCTCCTAATTCACACAGCTGGTATACTGATAACAGTACTACCATTTCCTTTGAGGAAGGCATCTCTTGCAACATCTATTCTCTGAGCTCCATGGATCAAGTATTTCTACACATAACACACACACATAACACACACACTTCTGCTGGTCTGTTGCAATATTGTATGTTGCAGGTCCATGGGTACCAACAGTGAATTTAACACACTTGAGCGAGGAAATACACAACACCTAACCACTAGACAATAAAGGGAATGAAGAAATAAAAGGTCCGATTCATCAAAATCACCAAAGACTCTACCACCCAGTAAATTAAACAATATTTCATAATCACTCTGACAATGAGACAAGAGACAGCAATTTGGGCTGAGAGCTTCTTCGCAGTGGAGGAGGACACACAAATACACACACACATACGCACATAATTATCAGAGCGGACATGCTCTAGAGGCCCCAGACACTCCCCTCGTACCTGCCCAATCAACTGTCCAACAACAGACACCCACCCAGCCTTCATTTATCTTGTCTGTGAGCGTATGTGTGTGTATCAAGCTAATTACCACCATGAACCATCCCACACAGAGACCTAACCCAGACATTGTGGCGCTGTCCAGGGACATGGGAGGTGGGTAATTAGCCTTCCATTATTACAACACACACACACACAAACACACACAGAAACAGACACACACTGAACATTGAGTAGAGAGGTAGTAGGAGCGTTGGGAGGTTGTGTTTTAGGACTTGTTTTGGTTCTAAGGACACTGTAGGAGGTCATAGTTGACAGTCTGTAAACTGGTGAACAGCTGGGCTCTGGAATGGAGTTTCAGTTATAAGACTTGCCCATTCAAACCACCCGAGATCACGCTGAAAGAAGAAATATTGCACATTTTTTAAAAAGCTGATATTCAGTATGTTGTCTATTCTTGTATATTTTTATTACATCCCTTTAAAATGAATTTCTCTTCAAAACTGGGCAAAAACGTTATTGCAAAATGAAGTTTTTAAAACGGTTACATCAAATATCAAGATTCCAAAATGTTTTTAACTATTAGATTCTCCATTTAGATTACAAATATTTCACACTGTGAGGACGGTAACCTCAGCGAGTCTCCACACTAAATTCTTTTCTAGTCATTTAAAGGCAAAAGAAAGAAAAAAAAAGAAAGATGTATAAGTCAATATATTATTAAATCAGCAGTGTGCATACTCCATAATTTTCTCCTTGTCACATACTGTTAGTTTTGGATTGGTTGCAGCAATAATTGTGTTTATACTATAATTGTCATAATTGTGTCCAATTACATGGTTATTGTTCTTCTGTCTGAATGGAGAGTAGATAGAGGAGGATGCAGAAAATGAGACATTAGTCATCTGCAACAGCCAACAACAACACGTACAGAACTCTGCTCTCCAAGAAAAATCCACTTTGCCAAAGCTAACGCCACCTGGGGGCCATGCACGGAGCACAGGGAAAAGGTGCAGGTGGGCTGAAGGTGTAAAAACTCTCATAATTCCAAGCTGGCCCAAAAAGTACTCCATTCCAGCACTGGTCCAGCTGTTGTCTGGGGGTGTATAATTGTGTCAAAACCTTCTATTCCCCTCCAAGAGTGCCCCTCTAAAGCAGTTAGACACCCCCCTCCCCCAAATGGTCCTGGGCATCATCATTTTCCAGCAACCATCCATCTTCGGCCTGCAATTAATTCTCTTCATTTCCAAGCACAGGCCATAAATCCTGGCACACTTAATTAATTTCACGGCCAACGCGGGGCTCCCGTAAAGCGGGGATTGTTCTCGCAAAAGCCCATATTAATTATGCTATTTTACAGCCATCTCATTGAAGGCTGTGTTTCATCTTTCATAATTACATTTTCAACAACAACAGGGGCAACAAAAGGAGTCTAATTATGGATTTGGCGGCACACTCCCTTGTAATAAGTCAATGTTAGCATCAAGCTCACATCGTGGTGCTAAGGCGCTGCGACGTATGGCGTAGAGTAGGCCTGCAAAATTACTGCGAGCCTCCATGTTTTATTATGGCTAGAGTAACAATGATTTTAGCTGAGAGGACGATCATAACACTGAGCATATTGAAAGTATTTGGAGGCCTGCTGGCGCAAATCGTGTTGATGAAGTTAGAGGAGATTATTGTCATATTGAGGCTCTGCTGATCATTACTCTTGCTCTCTGCAGTGGAGCTCGTCAGCTGCTCTCCTGATGTTCATGCAACACACAAGTGTTTCTCATGTGTCTAAAAGGTGTTTATGGGCCACAGAGAAATGCCACATACCGGTCAAATTAAAAGGCTAAAAATACACTGGCAGTGCCATTTGTTCATAAGATTGTGTTCGCTTATTTAAACGGTGTGACACCAGAAAAAAGATCAACAGTGTGATTTTCATCCGCAGGCCTAACCTCACGGTCCCTGCTGTTGCACTTTTCCTCTGGTCTGTGCTACAGGTCACCACCCAGTCGGGATGGGTGACGGCGCTTGTGTTAACAGCCACCTACGCACTTCGTTCAGCCTTCCACCCACACGCTGCTGGAGCTGAGCAGTAATAATATACTCAAACACATTCCCTTAACACAGGACCTGCCATAAGTATGCCATGATGCATGGGCTGTCACGGCTGCCTGGTTGGTGGTGAAGTTAAAACTGCACTTGTTAAGTCAAGATGATAGGGCATCACCTCTGACAGGCTTTTATTCTTCACCATTAAGCGGCTGAAACTACTTATCAGTTTATCCTTTAGTTAAACAATAAAAAACTGCTAATATTATAATCATTTATAAAATCATAATCATTCAATTTCAGCTTCTCCTACATCAAGATTTAGCTTTTGGATTACTGGTCAGACAAAACTAGCAATGTGAAGGCACTACATTAAAGAACAGGCTCATAATCTATCATGTCTTTATTAAATCTTTAGTTAAGAACCACTGACGCAGGTTTTTAACTTAAGTAAGGACAGACTGGGGAAGAAAAAAAAGTTTTTTTCAGTATTTTCACATTTTAGAGACAGAAATATTTAAACTGAAAGTAAACATAATTTTTTTCATGAATAAAAATAATCATTTATTTCAGGCCAACGTGACACCCAATTCTTATTAAACACATACAGAATAGTAACAAATGTACAGTGAACATACATCAGAAACATAACTAAACATGCAGTGGCACCTTGTTCACTCCACTCTTTTTCTAGAAATGAAAAAATGATACAAAAAGTCACACAGATCATTGTTTAGATTTTGAGAACCCCACCGTGTGTCTGTGCACTTATCAAAAGAAAGACAAAAACACTGAATTTGTGATAGGGACGCTGGTAATAATGGCTGCCTGGCTGACCTGAGAGTGCAGCTATGTCACCTCTGATCAGTGGTGTTACAGTCCACTGCCAGATAGTCCTTTCACTTCCTATTTGGCTCCTCACACTGAGAGTCTGTGTGCAAAGGCAAGAGCCATAAGTCCTTTGACAGCGACCTTGAGTGTGTGTGTGTGTGTGTGTGCTCATCCATGTGCAACAATTACCAGCATCATTGCCTGTGTGTTTGTGTGTCTGTCTATGTGTGTGCGTGATATCCCCCTCACCCCCTTTCTTTTCCAAGGCCATTGGTGATCAGTGGAGGTTAAAAGTTACAAATCACCCCACCCCCCCCCCCTTCTCTTCACTCCACCCCACCTCCTCCTCCTTCTCTAGTCTTCTCCACCTGTCCTCATGCTCACCCAGAAAGGGCCTCTTGGGGCCTGAGGTCTCATTCATATTTGGAACCAGGGCTCCTGTTGAGGGTCTGCAGTGGATGAGAGGCAGTGGAGGGCAATTACTCCTCTGCTTTAATTGGCATTATCATTTTAGCAGGCTGACAGAGATGGATCACCCAGCAGGACGCAGCGAGGCAAGGGAGAGGGTGTTGGCCTGGTGGACATGATAGGAGAGAGGATAAGAGGAGAAGATAGTGTAGGTGGAGAACAAGAGCAGAAAATGAAGGGTAGAAGCAAGGAAATAAATCTGATGCCAACACCAGCTGAACTACTTGAACAAATCACCCCCATTACACTAGAAAGCTCTGTAAAGGAACTGTGTGGGCCAGTAGCTCTCTGTGTCTGTGTGAGGATGAGCTAGTCTTCGTAAATGTGTGGCTGATTTTTATGCCCGTGTGTGTAGGGTGAAAGAGCACGGGAGGGGGGAGGAGGTGTATTAGTGTAACCCAGCGTGAAGCCTGGTGCGGGCCTAACGAGCAGCATTGCTGTGGCTTCATAACTCAGCTCCTGTAAAGCTGTCAGTAGAATTAAGAGGCACCCATTATAGGTGCCCATATGAGTGCCTCAATGCAAAATACCAGTCTTCTCCCTGCGGAGCCAGCGGCGGCATATAATTTTAGATACTTAGTGAATCATCTTCAAAGACAGAGTCGAGCTTTATCTGCTCCGTTGTTACAGATTCTGCATTAAGTACACATTTTTATGCAGTTTCATTTGAGCTTTTCCAACCTTGTCTTTGTTGTTTTTTTTCTTTCATAACAGATCTCAGAATATCCCAAGATCCCAACAATCCCCAGAGGCTGAACCAGACAACATGCCACAGAAACACAGTGATGGATCGATGAAAAATTATTATGAAGCTGTCCAACCTGAATTATTGTTCTGTCTGTTGATAATCCCTTATGTGTCTCTTCTGGCATCCAACGAAATCTGTCAGTCTGACTGAAAAAAAAAACAAAAAACAAGGGACGGTTCACGGGAGATGATGAAGTGAGTGGAACGGAGGATGTGGGCCCCTCACTTCCCGCCTCTTTTAGGGAAGGAATATACTTGAAGGGAATGATGCTGCTCGCTCTCTCTCACTCTCTTTCTCTCTCTCTACCCTGATATGAAAAATGAAAACTATAAGGGAGACAATAATAAAAATAGCAGTATGAGTGGACAGGCCAGAGCAGTCCATTACTCACAGCTACTTTGGGCTGCGTGGTAAAAATGTGCTGCTCACTGCAAAAGCATGCATCACCGCCGGCCCAAAACAAATGGGCTGTCTCCAACGTATTTACCTCCAATTGTTCAAGCATTTGTAGGGAGAGCTACGGCCTGTCCAAACAACTCAGGCCTGTCCGACTGCAGGACAACAGAGTGGGTTATTGGGAGATATGATGAGAGTGCCATGCAAGAAATGTATATAAAAGATCAGAATCTGGGAGAACCCTAAAATATTTAGTTTTAACAAAACGATCTAATGATACTTAAACTAAATAAACTTGTTAGTCTTTTTTGCTGAGCTCTTCCATTACTGCTTGTAAGTCATTTATTTCAGCCAAAATATCAGACGTTTGCTTCTGCTAGGTTTACTGTTAGTGTAAGTAGATTCCTGGTTATCAAAATCTTGTGATCGAAAGGAGGGAAGTAAATGATGCAAATGCGATCGTTGCTGGAAAAAGCTTGGGCCTTATCCAGATCTACAAGTGGTTATTAACTCTTCCAACTAAAACATGTAAAACAGTAAATGTGTCCTTCAGTCACTGGGAATTAGGGGAAGAGAATGACACTGAACATGTTTTGAAATCTGTCAACATGATGATATTACTTCCTACATACATTTGTCTAAACAGCAAGATTATTGACCTGGAAAGACAAGCAGATCCTCCTCAGAGTTGTTGTTATTTTGTCTTTTTATCACTACAGAGGAGTATTAGTCTCATGGCTACAGATCTGTTTGTTTTCTCTCTGAAGCCACTGATGATTTTGGAAAGTGAGACGAGAAAAGGGGTGGGGGGGGGGGGGGGGGGGGGGGCATAAACAGAGCAAAGGAGACAGAAGGGACGAGGGAGTAGGATTCACATAAACTACAAATTCAACCCCCGACCCCCACCCCTCTACACTATTGACTGAAGTTTGAGTGTCCCTGGGAGGCTTTGACTGGAGCCAGTCAATGGTGGATAATAATTTCATTTGGCCGGTTGTTTTAGACACTTATCTTTCTATTCTTGATCATTTTAGATTTAAAGGGGCAATCAGAACAACACAGGACCCCCGCAGAGCTTGGGGCTGGGATCTGAGCCAGCTTCAGCGTGCAGCTTTACAGCTCGGCATTTCCCATATCCTGGTGTGATACAGCTGTGCTTAATGACAGAGCCCCACTTTTAAACAGCTCTCCCGATTAAGATGGCTCTCCACGTCGCTACTGTTTATCTCCAGTGCAGTCGTTAGCTGGGATGGGCCCGCTAATGATGAGTAGTTTACAATATGGCACTCCGGCATAATCGGCCTCCTGTCATCGTTCCATGACAGAAAGGATCCTAGCAAGCTCAAGCCTATAGCTTTTTTACCCACCATCCCTACAGAAGGCAGCAGATTTAGAGAGCATCACAGTGATAAACAGGAATGAGTAAACCTATTTTCACTTCATGATGATCTGTCCTTAAGTATGTCAAGGCACTGCCTGATGATAAGTAAGTCAAATAATGTGCTGGAAGGCAAACCGGCAGTCAGTGAAAAGCCCCTTTACTGTTTCTAACCCATTCCGGGGAAATGTGAGATTGAGATGTATGTAACAGCTGAATTATTATTACCACACAACATCAGCTCTAACTGCTGTTGGTTTGATGTGTGGGTGTGTGTTTTGCGAAACAAGGTAAAACTTCCGAAATGTAATAAAACTAATAAAGCTAAAACGAGTAATGAAAGGGGAACTGGAGAGCACGGATGTACAGAGAGAAAACGTGAAAAGTAGAAGAGAGGGGGAGAGGCAGAGAAAGAGAGAGAGAGAGAGAGAGCTGGTTATTTAATTTATATGGGGAGTGGGAGAGAGTGGCAGTGATACATGGGTTTGTTAGTCAATTGATAAAGGAGAGGAAATTTCTAAAAAACATTCATCACCAAGAGATATGGCCACCATACATCACCTATTTGCAAACAACAAGGACTAATATTTATCCCTGTGAGGGACAGAATGACCCTCACACACACACACACACACACACACACACACACACACACACACACACACACGTGCATACACACCATATCGTCATGACCTAATTAAGCCTAAAGAATAGACCTTAATTGGAAAAAGAAAACTGTACTCTACAAAACAACAAAAACATCTTATCCCTTTATTGCAAACATGAGCCTTTATGCTGTTGTTGTGTGGTTATTTGCTTTTTTTTTTTTTCAAACGCAGATATACAATGCCCCACGTACGAGCTTTTAGCTGTGCAGCAGTCGTAGTAATGGGGTGTTTGGCAGAAGAGGGCCAGATAAGGAAAGTGAAGAAGAATCTGGTGGGCCTACATGGTTAGTTGGATGTACTTAGTATAGCCTATATGTCAGGAAAAGACAATACAGAGTACCTCTGCACATGCATCATGCATATAAGCTAAAAACAGTACACCCTTGTGCTGTAACACACACACATACACGCATACTTTCTCCCTGTAATGTATTAGATGCTGAATCCTTCTGATACATTGCTGCAGGCGGAATCTTTCATCTTTCCCTCTTTCCTCATTCAGTCGACTTCGTGTGCGGAGACTTTTAAATTGTCAAGGCTGAAATTTAATTATTGAATCCCTCGTGATCGATCATTAGTTAAAACACTCGATCTACAAACCCTGCAAGCCCCCCCCAAACACCCACTCTTCATCACTACCCCTCCAAACCACCCATTAAGATCAAGACAGCACTTTACAGATAGGGGGAGGGGAGGAACACTTTTCATTCACAAAAAACAATAAACACATTTTCAATTCCCCACAAGCAGTTTCCATTTAATTCAAAAAAACAAACAAACAAATAAATAAATGTGTAAATAAACATTGCTGCTGTGTGGGATGAGTGTTGGGTGTAAGTGTGGGCGTGTGTATGTGTGTGTGTGTTAGCGATGTATTGGGGGCGTCTTTGTTGCGACTCATAGTCCAGATGGATGACTTGTACAGGGGAGTGTATTTATTTTGCGGTGAGGGGACATCAGGAGATTTGTTATTCCCTGGCGTTGCCGAGTTTTTCACATTGCTCCACATCCCGGGGACCATATTTCATCCCCACACCCACAATCCCCAAACAGATTTATTTACAGGCTCTCTTCCTGTACATATACACCCCCCCCCCAACACAGGCATACTTACTGCTACACACACACACACACACACACAACACATACTCTTGCATATATGCTACAAACACCAAACCTACTCAGGCACTGGAAACCACAAACACACCTTATCTGATATCAAATGTATGAGCACACACGATACACTTTTTCTTTTTTTTTCTTTTGTTTTGTTTTTTTGTTGTTGTTTACAGCAGTATTCTTACTGTGAGCTTTGAATCAGGCTGTTTAACAATATTGCCATTTTACCATTCAGCATAGGTCCACAGTCTCTTCATGATGGGGGTGTAATTGCTCCCATATATTCAACAAAGTGAGGGATCTTTCTCCACCTGAGGAAGAGACAGAATAAGCAACCAGATAAGATGCATCTTGGGAAGATTAGTTATAAATACAAAAGAATTATTATTATAAATATGCCTAATAAACTAGGCCAGAAACTAGCTTAATAAATGCATCGACTTCATAAGAGGTTCTCTAAAGTAAAGTTTAGCATTGTAGCAACCTGCTTGTGCCTCTGATTCTAATGTGGCAGCGTAGTGCTCATTATTAATTATGCCTATTAAAGTGAATCTCCACCAGCACAGCCAGACTTAAGTACCAGAGTAAAGGTTCACTGGCTTTGTAGGGAATCCCAATGCTCAAAATCAGTGGGAATTCTGCACCTTTACAACTCTAGAGGCCGGTATCTGCTGCTACTGATTTACATCTGGAGTCTCAAAATGCAGGTAAAAACTCATACTGTAAATTAGCAGCAACTTTTTTTTTCCATCCTTGCCTTTGGTCGTCTAAAAACAAGTAGCCATCGGGGCTGGGGGCTGACAGCTTCCCTTAAAAAGAAAAAGAGAAAATGAGACAGAGAAAAAGGGAGAAAGCAATGACAATGAAAGATTAAGAGAAATGAAGAGGTAAGGAACAAAGAGCACAAGCAGAGAATATAAGGCTCAAACGAAAACCATTCCTCACCCCCCCGCAAAAGGGAACATAATGCTTCAGTCTCTTAATAAAGGGGGTTTGTAGGGGTGGAGGGGGGCGGATATGGTGAAATGCCAGGCACTCTGCGTACAAATGAATAACCTGGGGATATGTGAAAGCCAGAGTGTGTCTATGTGTGCAAGTGTGTGTGTGTGTGTGTCAGTGCAGGAAGGTGGAGGATGTTAGGGGTTCCTCGGCCCTGGGTCTCTCCCTATCTCTGTGAGTAATGATTCAGACTGCCAGTGTGATGGTGTAGTCCCATCTATAACCATTTCCACACAACGGCACATATAAAACAAACACACATACACACGCATGCACGCACGCACACAAAAAAGAACATTAGTCAGACAGGAAACGGGGCAGGTGGATGGACATGGCAGCAGGCTGGGTTCATCCATTCAGTCCTGAAACAGACATGCTGTAAACACACAGAGAGAGTTTTAGGTGAAAGCAGACACTGACCCACCGGCAGCCGCGCTGACAGCTTCGCTAGGCTAACGCATGAATATATTATTTTTTTACATATACACTACATGCACACACAGTTTGTTTCTTTCACTGCTGAGCCAACACATCCTGATAAGAACCTAAGAACAGCTGAGCTGATTAGGAACTATCAACATGGATGTAATTGTACTTTAATGCAGAAATAAAAGTGTTGTGCTGAGAGCCTAAATATCATCCTTTAATATCTGGTCAGCACAAAAAGAAAGTTAGACGTCACTGTAGAGATCCTTTCCTAACATGTCTCCACTCTAAGTGATTATGGAGAACAGCCACAGTCATTTTTTTTAACCTAATCATATATTCTGAAGTACAGCTTAATGTAAGTCCAGCTCTCTTCTTGTTTCCCCAGACAGTCTTTTCTTGC
This sequence comes from Pelmatolapia mariae, assembly GCF_036321145.2. Taxonomy (NCBI): domain Eukaryota; kingdom Metazoa; phylum Chordata; class Actinopteri; order Cichliformes; family Cichlidae; genus Pelmatolapia; species Pelmatolapia mariae. Next base: position 23,397,939 of record NC_086244.1, read on the forward strand.
TGAGATTCAAAGGAAGCATACAGCATAGGGGAAGTTTGCTTTGTTTAATTCAGACAACCGAAGCCTGAACTCATTTTGACAGAGAGGCAGGTGTAAGATATGAATGGCAAAATGCACATTTTATCATTCCTATCTAAAATCGAATGCATTAAGACTGGATCTCCCATCTTAGCCAGGAGAGAAACATATAATGTTTCAGTTTACATAAAGCATAATCTTATTTAGAAGCTGCTGAATATGAAAATAAAGAAAAGAAATAGATGTTTTTTTAGCATCCGACTAGATAAACATGTTAGTGTGGGCTGTCTTTCTGCAAACAGTTCAGCCAGTAAATAAAACAACCATTACATTACGTGATGGAAGCGAACGTGGCTGTCCTGCGGGTTTAGAGTAGGTGGGGTGTGGTCCAGTGGTCAGGGAAATGGCCGGATGACCTGAAGTGTGCTGAGTCATGTCCCAGGTGAGGGATAGAGCTGCCTCCACTGGGCTCCGGGACGTGCACTTAACCTGCAGTAATTACTGGAAACAACACTGAGAACATGGCAACATGGAAGTCGTGGAAGTGGCTCTAAGATTTCAAATTACTCTGAGCCTCCTGAGGAATGCTGCGGGGAGACCTAGCGGGACTGTAATGTGGATACTTGAGCTGGTTTTCTTAACATGCCTGGGCTATATCAGACAAGAGTTCATGACTCTCAAACAAAGAACAATAAGGAGCTTTTTTCAATTCGCATTTTTATGCATAAAATCTCTAAATCAAAGCCATTTATATCATACATTTTTTACTTCCATTAGCAGTGAACACAACTGTATGAATAGTGGCCTTGAAAACTAAACAGACAAAAACGATCAACGCTGATTGGAACTGCAGTAAAAAGGAGGAGGAGACGAACAGATATGGATGGGGATACAGGAGAGTAGAAGAAGTAGGTAAAAGAAATAAGAGCAGAACGAGTGGGGGAAAAGAGGAAAAGTGGAAGAGAGACAGAAAGAGAGAAGGACCCTGTGAATGAGACCCAAATGGCTGCTAAAAATCATTAATCTTGTGAGGATCTGTGTCAGCGAACGGCGGCGACACAAAGAGCACTCGGAGCAGCAAGGAGAGCAGCTCAGTGACCCGAGCCCAATTGGCTGAGAAAGGCCCACCAGGCTTTAATAGACTTTTGCTGATCCGACACTTGTTTGCTGGGAGCCACAAAGAGGCGATTGCAGGGGCTGACGGGGGCTTGCAGGCCCGGGGGCTCCCCTTCTGGTCCATGATAAATGACCCAGGGTGGGCAGGGCCAGGGCCAGGGCCAGAGGAGAGGGGTGAGAGAGCTGGGAGGTAAGGAGGTCACCCGGCCAGGGAGGGTGGACAGAGAAGGAGAGAAGAAGACTAAAAGGGTATATGAAGGAGTATAAAGTATAGATGTTTGATAAGAGCAGCGTCTTTCGATCCGTGGAGGATGACAACATGTCTGAACATTATTACAAACAGGGACAGTGCCTTGCAAGAACATCCTGATGGGAGTTGAGAGAGAAAAAAAACAGAACAGATGAATGGTTGGGTTAGAGGAGGAGTCTGTGGCACTGAGAAAAATAAAAACGCCAGTTCGGCTCTAATCCCTAAAACTGCCTGGTGTGGCGCCCACCCACCTCCAGATCAATCATGCCCACACACTCAAACATGGCCAAAACAATATGACCGAGGGTCTGCTAGCTCCTGTGTGCAGCTTTCATGTGCAGACAATCAGAACAAACTAAGTCTGCTCATAAACATTTATGCTTTACACAGTTGACAGGAAGATAAAGTCTTCTAAGATATTATAAAGAGACGTTTGAGGGCTATTAAATCTCTCTCTTTACTCTTAGCTTAATAACATGCCGGTGTTGTGTATAGTCTCTGCTACATGACGCATATTTTCCAGAATATATGAAGTGGAGGTTTAATGTAAGCCAGTGATAAGCTCTGACAGCTCCATATGCAGACAATTAGAAAAGGCTAAATAAGCCAGTGGATGTTCCTCAGCACTGACATGTTAAAGTCTGACATTCAGGAACAACACAAAAGTAAAAAAAAAAAAAAAAAAGAAACTGCTTCTAGGTGCTTGTACAGCTAGAAGCATATATCAATTAATTCTAAGAAAAATATTTAACTTTTTACTCAGAATTACTGTAATTATGTTTTCAGTACATGCGGGTATCTTTAGAATTACAGTAGCCAGTTATTGGCTAAGAAAATACAGATGTAAATTGCAGTTATGACCTGAGAATATGGTCTTTAATTATGTCCTGCCTGCACTATGATATTTGGTTCTTGTGGTGTCGCCTACATTCTGTGGTCACACAGCCACCAGTTTATGACAAAACCCAATATCATGCATACGCCTCAGCAATAAGCCAACTGGAAGGAAGCCAAACTATTGTACATAGCATTGCAATTTACATTAATGAAATGACCACAGCAAAAGGCAGATTTATTGTTCTTTTTCTTCTGGGATTAAGCCAGTACAGTGCATACTGACATTTATTTGTTGTTATATTTACTACATGTCAATCAGAGACATCTAATCTCAGAAAAGGCCTACAATTATGTCTTGGCCTCCCCATCATATTTTTATATCCTCTCTGTTGCTCTGCCATATCCAAAAAAGCAAAGCAAATAACTTCAGTTTTGAAGTTGGAGCTGTCTGCATGGGGTTAGTGCCAAAAAGAGACTGCATGTCACTGATGATACACGTCAAACTATTAGCAATGAGTAAATGCGCCACCAGAGGCGCCCTGTCACAAGAAATAAACCTTAATTTCCCTCGCAAACACAACTACCCTTTTAACGTGCAAATAGCGAGAGTGCAAGCGTTGTGATAATACTGCCGAAGAATTATGACCGTAAAACGCGGGCTTACACACGAGGAAGACGGCACACAGGGTGGACTTTTAAAGACAACATTTGATGTCCACCGTTAAATCGATACTTTTTCATATTAATGAGACTGCATGAATTTGCACTTATCTCACCTCTTGCCGTTTCCCCGAAAGTCTCTTCAGTCAATTATCCCTGATGGGAATGTTACTCTTCTTCAGAGGCTGGCCTCTGCCTGTTTACATAGACGACACGTCTTAATAATACATGTTTTCACGGAGATAATCGATCAGTCTGGAGTAAACAAGAATGCCTGAGTAACTCTCACCTTGTAAACGGAAGATGTAGATTACTGATGCAAAAAGGACGACTGAGTGTATAATCGAACTTAAATTTTAGAGACGGATTTGCTGGTGTTATTACTATTTTACGCCGAAACCCATCACGTTAATGATGGGAACACCTGTTTATACTGCGATTCCGCCTGTTAAATACATTATGCACTTTTAGTGATGAAGTGCATTTCAAATGTTTCAGCTATAAAATATTGATAATTAATCATGAATCAGTTAATTCGTTGCACAAAAACGAACATGCATTCTTGTCAAACTCACAGCGACTCTTTTTCTGATATTGATTCTGCAAAACTACAAAAATACAACTTAAATTAATCGCGGGGTGATTGTTGCATTGACAAAAAGCTACTAAGTTTGTTTTACATTTGCGTATATTACATCTCAAAGAAAACATTTTAAATCAGTTACTGCGCAATGAAGGCGTGTTTCAGAGGCTGGAGCCGGGTCTGCACGTCTGCTCTGCGTGTCTCTTTTCTTCCTCCTGCATCAAAACGCATCAAAGCAGCACTTCCGAAAGCACCGTCTCCCCATCTCCATCCCTCACCCTCCCCGTCGCGGGCCTTCCAGCTCGGCTACCTCCCTTTTTTTCTGTAACACTTCCAGCAACTTTCGAGCAAACCGTTAAAGTTTACGCGCGCCAGATAGCAAAAATATACTCAAATAAAACCAAATATTTACCTTAGAGTTCAACAGAGAAGCTGATTCTGATTCTAAAAGAAAGGGGAAAAAATGTGTTCCTTATAATCACTCTGTCTTTCCATACAGATCGGGTTTGAGTTGAGATCCAACGGGTTTTGGCAGTGCAGCCTGGCCACCGGAGCGCAGATGCGCATGCATGGATAGGTCCTGAAGTAGAATAGAAATCCATATTTGTGAGGCGAATCATGTATCTTCCTATGGACAGACCACAGGCCTCCTGTGTGAAACCAGCGGGCCTGCTGCAGGTGTGAGATGTGAGCTGTGGGAAGCTGTGCAGCCTCTGCAGCCTCCATGCGTCAACTGTTAAATGTAACATTTTAAAGGTGATTTTATTTCTGTTATTCATTCCTAAAATCCGTAGGATGGGACTCTCATTAGGGGAGAATAAGCAAGCATCAACACTTTTTTTTTCGCTGTCCATAAGCACACGGATCACTTAATAGATCATTAACCACCGATATGCTGCTGACATGGACGCTTTTTTACATCTCGTCTCTCCATTACAGCCCGTTATTACCGAAGGGGGAAAGCCGCCGCCAGGCCTGCCTGGATCTATTAGACGGTGGACTCGGGTTATATTTGAGAGCATTACAACCTAATGGGGCTGCCGCCGGGTCGGCCTCGCTGGGAAGAAGTTTTAAGTCGGCTGTGCTCGGCATGGCACGACTCGCTCAGGGCGCTGTTCAAGTTGGAGCTCAGGATTTAGAAGCTCGCCTGCAGGTGCAGGGAATTAACAGAGCACGATTGTAACTGGAATACTACCTGTATGTTTTTATATCTTGTGCTCGGGAAAGGGAATGCCTAGAATTTGAAGTTGACTGCAGCAGTATGTGGTTATCAGGCGCTTTGAGCCTGAAAATAAAAAGTGGGTAGCGTGTGAGTTGGCTTGAGATGTTATAAAGATTCCGGATAATTGTGCATTATCGCTCGATAAAAGCTAAAAAAAAAAAAAAAAAAAAGGAATAAACAGGATCCAGAGTCGCTGTAAAGTGCATTTTTCTTGGATCAATACATCCCGTTATTAGAATGTGCCTTTTGTCCAAAATAATAAAGACATAAGCCTGTGATGACTGATAATAATAATAATAAGAAGAAGAAGAAGAAGAAGAAGAAGAAGAAGAATTCGCGTGTTTGGCTAAAAGCTTCCTCTTTTATCATCAGTTCTTCTGGGGACTATATCAATTTAACTCTTAGCCTTAAGTCCAAGGCTATTTTCAAAGACATAATAAAACAAACATAAACTACATCACATCGTGTTATTATGGGTTGTTAAATATGAGGGTGATTTATGACAGAAGTTTGATTCACAGTTCATCTATTGATACACTGCTACAGCTGAAAACTGATTAAGAATTTAAACTAAACAAATAAGCCCTTCATTATCGGATCTCATCTTTGGCAGCCTCCTCTTACATTCAGTCTGATCAATACGCTACGGTCGCGGCTGTGCTCAACCGTGGATATGAGGTGGAAACGAAATGATAATCCAATCGATCCTACAAACGGACTCATTTACAAGCAGTTTCTTTTTGCAGGGAAGCGAGACATTTGCTCACACTCCCTTTTCCCCCCTCCTTTCTTTCTCTGTTTTTAGCAGACAATTAAAATAAAGACCAGATCAATGACGCTTGCATACATCCAGGGAAGATCTGACCCTATTTTGGCCAAACTACCTGTTAGAAAGTGAGAGTGTTAAAAATACACGCGTGACAGCGAGCTTGTCAGAGACTCGCGTGACAGAAATGAATTGTTGTCAGTCATAATTGCATGATGTGACCTTTGAAAGGAGCAATTAGCGCGGAGATGACGATCCAAACGCAAATTAAAGGGAAATGTATAGCAGAAGCGTCATCCACAGCTTCGTCGGTTCGTGCGTTGCCCACGCAGGGGCAGCCTTGAGCCTGTTTTCTGGCGAATCCCCTGTTTTGATACTGCCCGGAGTAAGACAAACGGTGCGAGCCAAAAGCAGCCTGATGTGCGAGTAACAGAGTCTGAACAAAGTCAACTTTCCTTTTACCAAACAGAAAGATATTTAATCCACGAATTTCATTATATAGAATACTGCAGTGGTATGTTTTTTTTATTTGTTTAAACAATAAATTGGGATTAAAAAAAATCCATACGTTTAAGTGCAGCAGTATTGTCCAGTGAGAAGCAGATCTACATGTAAACCTTGAGACTTTATTATGGTTCTTCGCAACAATGAACATTAAAATGACGTATTTGTAGCTACAGCCTTAATATAGTTATTATACAGTAAAGCGCCTGTGTGTGAAATTGTGTGTGGCAGAAAAATAGTCACGATTTAACTTTTAAGGTCGCTTAGAAACTGTGTTCTAACCTTGTGTTATCACCATGCTGCGTAATACAGGCTTGTATGTGACTGGTTATCTTTTGAGTTTTTGAAAGTTATAGACATGCAGCAAATAAACAAGACAACATAAGAAAATGGTTCTTCTTGATCTCATTTTCAAGACAAATGAAGTTGTGTCTTGAACTATAATGCAGGAGCAGTGCCTGTGGTAAGTCCAATTTGTATTGTGCATCTGGAAACATCTGGAACAACTGTTAGGACTACCTCAGAAATCTGCCTGAAATTCAGCGTTTGGTGTCATTCTAAGAGTGTTGGGCCATAAAGTGGCAACTCTTTCACGTTTGTCTCATTTGAGACCGGGAATTGTGACACGACTGAATACGAGGAGCAGCGCCTTACATCGAAGGCATTTCACTCCGCCACTTTCCACCGTTCTTCTGCTTTTAGGGAAGTCGGTCAGCTGACTGTAGCTGTCAAGACTGGATCGAGCGCCCTCCTCTCCTTCGTCCCTCTCCTCCTTCTCTTCCTCTGTTTGAGCGCAAAGTCCTGTTCCCATTGGAGAACCGAGTGCTACCGAGCTCGACGTCACCAGGCGATATTAGTATAAAGCGCAAGGCTGGCTTCAAGCGCAGTCTGCTGGATACCAGAGAGTGGAGAGAGTGAGAGAGGCGAGCCTTTAAATCTCTGCGGTGCAGAGCTGGAAAAGCTGCTTCTCAGCGAAAATCAGACGCCCTATTTACACCGCTTACTCGCTCCTTTTATTTTCCTGGGGAAAAAAGGGACTTACAACCAAGAAATTGCAACGAGGACTGGTGCCCGTCTCAGCGAATTAACGTGGTATTTCTTTTATTATTATTATTTATGTTTTTTTCTTGTAAATGCACTTCTGCTGAAGGGACTCGGGTTTTACTTTTGCACTGAGACGCACAGCTTTCTACCTCCCGCCTGGTCTCTCTGCCAGATTATCCCAGCAGAAGTAGGCTATATGACGCAAACCGTGTGCAGAGCATTAGTCTGAAAGTTTTCCTCCACGACTTTTTTTTTTCTTTTTTTCCTTTTTTTCCACCAACCACACGCTGTTTCATGCTACAGCAAGTCAGTGCACAGCGGTGGAGGAGCCAAAAGAACTATTGCATGAAACAAGAAAGGAGAGAAGAGACGCTGATTAATAAGTCAGTTTTTGCGACGCTCGCCAACACTTTTGCATATCTGCAAAAGAGTCGCGACAACAACATGAGCGCAGAGCTGAGCATGGGGCCGGAGCTGCCCAGCAGCCCTCTGGCTCTGGAATATGTGAACGATTTTGACCTGATGAAGTTTGACGTGAAGAAGGAAGGCCTGGCCGGGCTGGATCGCAACGGGGTGCGCCAGTGTAACCGTCTCCAACCCCAAGGCTCTGTGTCTTCCACCCCTATCAGTACACCCTGCAGCTCGGTGCCCTCGTCGCCCAGCTTCAGCCCCACAGAGCAGAAAAACCACCTGGAGGAGCTGTACTGGATGCCGAACAACGGGTACCACCAGCAGATAGACCCGCAGACGTTAAGCCTGACCCCGGAGGACGCAGTGGAGGCCCTGATTGGAGCGACAGCTCACGGCCACCCTCCGCCTCCGCATGTCCAACAGCAGCTGCAGCAGCAAGGCGCTTTCGAGGGCTACAGGGGCCCGCATCACCACCACAGCCATCACGGCCACAGCCAGCAGCATCATCACCCCTATGCGGGGGGCATCCCGCACCACGCCGAGGAACTTTCCGGGCACCCGGGCGGACACAGCCACCCACATAGCCAGCATCATCATCACCACAGCCAAGACCCCGACAGCCCATCTCCGGTGTCCCCAGAGTCCCACCAGCCGCTGCACCATCACCGCCACCATCATCACCACCATCCGCACGGCCACCTGAGCCAGTCAGGGGCGCACCACAGCTCCGGGGGCGGACTCAACGTGGAGGACCGTTTCTCCGACGACCAGCTCGTATCCATGTCGGTGAGGGAGCTCAACAGACACCTACGGGGCTTCAGCAAGGACGAGGTGATCCGCCTCAAGCAGAAGAGGAGGACCCTGAAGAACCGGGGCTACGCTCAGTCCTGCCGGTTCAAGCGGGTGCAGCAGAAGCACGTGCTGGAGAACGAGAAGACGCAGCTGATGAACCAGGTGGAGCAGCTGAAGGCGGAGATCACCCGGCTGGCGAGGGAGAGGGACGCCTACAAACTCAAGTGTGAGAAACTGACGGGGTCGGGGGCCAATAACGGGTTCCGCGAGGCTGGCTCAACCAGTGACAACCCTTCATCACCAGAGTTTTTCATGTGAGTTGCCATAGCCTTTTTCTTGTGAACCCTCCAACTTACTCAACAAACAACCCCCACTCCACTACCCCCCGACACCTTTACTTTCTGACTGACTTTGCTGATGAGCAAACGATAATAATCCACACCTCCCATACTGTTTGATTATATTAATAACGGTAACAATTATATTCATATTAGACGAATAATCCATCAGATAGTATTCTCATATATAATCATCTCACCATCCACGTGTCAACTGAGATACAAAGAGCAATGTAGAGTGTCCGATCAGTCGCAGCATCTTTGTAGATTAGTTGCTTGTAGTGAAGAGACTTTTGTTTTTCTTCTTCAAAGAAGAGGAGCGACTGATGAACTTTTTTTGTTTGTTCGTTTGTCTCTCATTTGAGGCTCCAGCTTTTTAAATCACCTGTAAGTAGTGTGGGACGGCGTCAAGGCAGTTGTATTTTTGCTGACATTCTTATGAACCAACAAGCAGGCCCGATCTCACAGCCTGCAACTCACGAGACTCACATTCGACAAGTGGACCCGAAATCTGAAGAAAAAATTAACAAATAAATCTAAAAAAAAAAAAAAAAAAAGTAAATAAAAAAACGGGACACCACTTTATGCAAATTTATCTTCCGTCTACTAACCCGTCACGGGAGGGGACATTTTATGCAACATCTCATTGATTTATTGCCTGCTTGGTTATATTCGAATATATATTGAAAACAAAACAAAAAAAATCTGCATTAAATATTAATCCTGCATGCTGGACATGTACGGTAATAATTTCTATTTTGTACCTTCATCTTCTCGTGTATATTAAGAGCATGTTGTTGATCTGCGCTTTTTGGGGGTGGGGGTGGGGGGGGGGGGTTAGAGAAATGCAGCGGGGACAGAACAGCAGGACTGGCGGTGCAGTATCATGGTGTGGGCTTCTTTTTCTTTTTGGGGGGGCTTGTAAATATTATGCAACCGCGAAAACTGCACAACAAGATTGAGGAGGCTGGTTTGTACTTCTTTCTGTGTGTTGTGTTTTTATTTCATTTGTTATGATTTTTTTTATCGTGTTGGGTATTGTTTGAAAGAGGAGTGCATTTGTTTTCCCAGTTGCATTTAAATACAGCAAAACTGTGTCAAGTGCACTTTTTTGGATAATGATTTGCGAGTTTTTCATTTTGAATTTTGTGCAGACCCCCCTCCAGGAAAGACATACTATGATGTAATACTGCAATAATATTAAAGGCAGGCCTCAGTGCGAACTTTTAAGAGTAGTATTTAGGACGCATGTTGTGTGAGGCAGAGGAGACAAGCATGTGACCACGATATTATTCAAACCAGATTACGCAAAGTTTATACTCCATTGCACCGAAGGCTGGATACCGCGTGTATTAACACTCTGCTATTTTCACACTCAGTGTAGCTTTTATGGCACATATTCAGTGGGGGGGGGGGGGAGGTGTTATCTGCATTTCTAAACAAATTAGAACCAAACAAGTCCAAATATTTCTCATCATAATTGGCAGCCACCTGTAGCCCCCCCAACTCCATTCGACCAGATGTTGATCATTTATATTTTACGCAATATTTAGAAAATTCGCAGTTACGATTTAGATAACACGAATGTTTTTGATAGAAAGTTTGAATATTAATGTTCTATGTTTTTCCTGATTTTTTTCTGCCGGTCAGTAAAAAAAGGGGATCCAGGTTGTGCAAAGTCTCAAAATGAAAACAATGTGTATGTTATGTAATACTTTTTTTCTTTGTTTTATTATTATTTGATGATTCTGGTTCTGCTGGCCAGATGCATAGTTAAAAGTTTTTATTTTAATGATTTAAATTAAACTGTCAGATCATATCGATTAAAGCATGGTGCTTGCATTGAAACTGTTGTTGAAAAGTCATGCATTTAACAATCTTTGGTTTGTTACTGATTCAACTGTGTTGAAATCGAACTGAAACTGCAGCAGCGGGTTGTTGTTTTGTTTTCACAAATTTCATGTACTTGGCGATGATGGGGATCAACTTTCAATCCTGTTTATATAAATAATAGTAACACTTAAATTTGAACTGTTCCATTCAGGCTGGTTTCTGTTTTGTCTCTTTTTGTTGTTTTTTGGAAGAAATTGTTTCCTATTTTGCTTATTAAAGTCATTGAAATGGCAATAATTACCTCTCAGACTTTATTATTTTTTTCGTTTTCACATTTAAGGATCTGTGACAAAATCATTCTGTCATATAAACAACAGCATACTAGCGGTAATTAAAGCTGCCACGCAGTGTAACGACAGTAACCATATGAATCTTTAAAAAGTTTGCTAATGCCCTGAAAAACATTTAAAATTATTTTTTCCCTTTAAGAGCTAATTTGCACTAATCAAGCAGTTTCCGTTTCATTTGCACTTTGCCTTCATTTTTATTTTCAGACGTAAAAACAAAGTGCAAACTTTGGATTAAAGCCCACTGGCCTGCAGTGATTAGATCACCGGGTATGGCAGTTTATGTGCCGCTGCAGGGAGATTCCTATACACGCTGCTCTGCTGGCATGCTGACTTCTGCAGAAACCCCGCGCCGTAAAAGGAGATCTTTGACCTTGCAATATACCGGAGAAGAGATGAAAACCTCAAATTTACATTAAGTGTTACAATAATTTTCATTTTCGCCGTGCATGGCTTTGAATACACTTAAAGGCTAAATCTAACTGGTTCTTACACAATTTGAATCTTAAAAAAAAAAAAAAAAAGTCCGACCCTGTAGCCTAACGCGCGGAGCCAGGCCTCAGTTTCAAAATAATCCCGTGTGCGCCTGCGGGTGTGATATTTTTACGGTTAACGGTAATGGAATTTATTATTGCCATGTGTCAACACACTTGCGATGCCTCGGAAGACTGTCTTCACTTCTGATTATTGCTGCATGCAAACACTTGAGCAAAATATACAATTCTGGTATTTTGTTGATTTGCCTTAAAACAAACTAAATAAATGAAAACACACTCGTGATTTTTAGACGCAGTATATATACATATCAAAAGCACTGTCGCTCTTCAATGTGCATGTCCTGACAGTACGATGATAGAAGCAGAGAAGTAGAAGAAGAAGGGAGTAAGTGTTGATCTGGTCCCGGTCTAGAGTTTCTGGTGTCAGAACATTATCTGCCCCATGTCTGCACATTCTCAAGGACAAAACCGCTAGGAAGGAATCAACCAATGAGACTCAAGGAAGGCAAGTCTAGTTTACATTCTCCCCTCTCTCTCCCTCTCTCTCTTTGGACAGCCACCAGCAGCCTGGGGGCATGAGTGCAACTGGGGTCAACCAGGAGAAAGAGGCCCTTAATATGTGATTTTAATTGAACATAACAAAAACAAGTGATTAGGCTTATCTTTATCCCAATTCTTTTCTTCAGATTTTTCATAAACATCACTTCATGAGTGAGTCAGATCTAAACAGGTTATGTAAAGAATCATATTATGACTTCAGCACTCAAGATGTGCATGAAACTCAGCTGGATGCATGGAAAAGAAAAGGGGAAAGAGTCTGGAAGCGCTCGCTGAGACACACAGAGGGAAATAATCCAGCATTAATATCAAATACATGACGAAGTCTACCAATTTCATCGCAGAGGCTTAAATTCTATTTCCGCCACATGTATGATAAACCTCTGAAAAGCAACGCATCAATATTGGACGGCATGAAAAAAGCTGATCCTAAAAAATATTACGGCAATCTGATTTATGTCTAAAAATCTGAAAACCTGAGTGCATTATTACACTATTTTTGCTGCGCTACCACAGGTCACATGATTCTTGACTGCATTTTATGTGCATTATTAACAAGCTGCAGCGATAACATCTCAAAGGGAACCTTTTGTCATATTCTTGTCTGCAGAGAGTGATTTAAAATTTTGCGAAGAAGAGCGTCTTTCATTGGGGACTGTGTGTATTTCACAGAAATGTGTGATGATAAATTGGGGAAAGGATAAAAAAATATGAGCAAAAAAGGCAGAGGTTGTAACTACGAGAGCGCATCAGCATCAACCTCAGCTCAGCGGAAGAGCCAAGGACACAGGGACCTGGTGTACTGTAATGATTTTAGTCTCCAATCACACATTCATGCCCCCCCACAGAGATCCTATCTGCATTCAGTCCGCTCTGCCAGCCTCCACCTTCAGCTCTTTGTATCCGCAGCGGCAGCATCAAGCAGTCCGGGACAGCAGCCTCAATCATGGCATGCTTCTGTTCATCGCCTGGACCTCACAACATTTTTATGCTCCAGTCAGCTTCAGCAGGTCAGCTCCTTTTATAAGCTCTCCAAGCATTAGCCTCAACCCAGCTGCACGCATTTTAGAGCCTCTGAAGAGTGTGTGCTCACTGCTGCTTCCTCTATGCAGACTTGAACTCAAACCATGAACTCATTTGCATCTTTCATCATTTAGGGAAAAAAAGAGGGGATCTTTTTTTTGTGCTAATTTTACCACACACTGCTCAACTGAGAGAACCACATTTAGTTATTTTTAATTACCACCAGCATAGCTTGAGCTTTGTATGTATTATCATGTTCATTAATTTAAATGTGGAATAAATCCCATTCAGATATATTGCTCACACACAGAGACACACATGTGCACAAGCAGTCTAGCCCACTTCCACACTAGCAGTCCATTCACTGTAATTGGAAGTTACTTTGCTGCTACTCTAAATCACAGTGATTTCCTGGGAAATTACAGCAGGCTATTTTCAAGGGACACGCACACACACACACACACACATACACACACGCAAAAGAGCATTAACCAGTTACTGAGACTGTTTTTGGATGTGTTAGTATTTACCTACCAATACAAACACATTGAGAATAGAAGATGAAAGAAACATGTTGTTTCATCTCTCTATTTTCTGCTTTCCTCTTTAGCGTTGAGTGTTGTCAGATTCTTCTTGGCACTGGAAATGTTTGCTTTCTTCCCAAATATGCTGAGGGGATCTCCCAGTTACATCAGTACACTGGACGCGAGTCAGTGGCAATCAGTCTTCAGCATCTTCTCCTCATCTCTCCCTCATCTCCCTCGTCATCCTTCCCTTCATCTACTCCCCCTTCAGTCCTCGGACGAGGCCAGCCAAGTCTGGAGTTCAGATAGTGACAGCGTCACAGCATCTGTTATTTATCTTCAGCATGTTACGCATCATGCACGCAAACACAAAAACACACACGGATGCACATTCTTAAATAATAACATACACACACATTACATCATTCCTCTGGTAGATATCACACAGATTGGTGCAGGTAGTATAAATATATTTCCTTATATCATGTGATCCAGCACATGCACACACAGACACATAGAAATAAGCTAAATTACACATATGACAGACACTTGACACAAAATATGGGCTTTCCAAATACTTCCACATTCACGCTGTTATTACACCAACTTAAATGATAATACGTCAAAAGGCTCAATTTTCACCTGACTGTAGATGGGAAAGAGCTACTTTTTTCCACTGACCTCGTCAACCACACTCTCTCGTTGTGATGAATTTGTACCTTCATGGTCACAACCAGTCAATGGTCTGTATGATGGATACCTATAGCCATGGCCGCAGTGAGTCGATGAAAGTGACCCATGTGTACATCTCTGCTTCCGGGATGTGAAACCCAATTCCGGGTGGGATTGATCCATGTCTGGCCACTGCGGGGATAAGGCCAGAGGGAGAAGATAAGAGCAGACACAGAGCAGTCAATGATACGTTTGACCATCAACCTCTACTGCAAACAGGATGCTGTAGTAACTTTTAAAGGTATACAGACCGCATGTCACCAGGTCATGTAAAAGGAACTTGCTGCTGTTTAAGTGCTGCTGGCTGAAAAGCACTGGTGGAGGAAGCATTCAAGCTCCTCTACGTAAGTCGTACATGCCACTTATTTGAGCATATTAGTAAAATACAAAACACATAAGTATAAAACTTTTTTTGTGCTTAAATACTGATTATTCACAATACTGATTACTGAGTTTTAAACCAGTGATTAGACAAAATAAGCTATTTAAAAACATCATCTTGGGCCCCAGGAAACTGATTTCTACCAATCAATAGAACAAGCAAAAGAAAAAAATCAAAAACAAATCCTTTGAGAAATGGGTAGCAGTCAGCTAATTCTGCAGAGAACAAGCTCTGTGTCTGTGTGTTGTGCATGTCGACTGTATCATCTCCACCTTATGTACTGCGCTCTGGCCTGTTGTCGCCCCAAGATGTGAGGTAAATAATTGAATGGATCCATTAATAAATAAAGTGCAGGCGGTGGTGGGGAGGGGGGATGAGGGCGAGAAGCGAGACGGGAGAGACAGGTCACTCATTTTTACAATCACTGTTCGGGGGAGTGGCATGGCTGCACACGCGCTGCCACTTCTGCCTCTCTCTCTGTGTTCTCTTTCTCTCTAGCAGGTGTCTGGACGTAACGAGAACTAGCGATACTGAACTGTGACCCAAAGCTGTGAGCAGGATGTAGCATTTCAGCACATTTCCTCTCCGATCCACCGGGACAAGCCTACTTCCTGTAAAACAGGTGGAGGGAGGTAACATGGAGCCGCCCCCACAGATCAAACCAAGCCTATTTGAGCCCAGCCAACCTATTTTCCAGTATGCACCGGTAAATTCCAGCTGGTACTGGTTATTTATATATGTTATAAAACACTATTTAATGTAAAAACCTGCCAAGGGAGCAGCAACTGGAAAGGTGAATATGAAGCTGTGGTTTTGAACCATATAGAATTTTAAGGGTATAATTATCAGCTACTGAGAGGCTGTAGTAGTTTGTTGAAAGTGTATGTTTCCTGTTACAGTAGCTGCCTTTTTTGGCAATATTTCTATCCTAACCTAGTCCTGCTCTGTAAGTATACCACCATTGTGCCACAGCTTTGTGTTTGTTACTACCTCTGCTTGTCTGTTGTGTGGGAAATAAAGATGTTTGCAAAGATGCAAACCAGGGCAAACTGTCAAAGCTCTACAGAAACCAGTCATTAAAAATAAAATCACATTTCATACTTGCCCAGTAACTATTTTTCTTTCTGTCTTTACTAATTCCACACTAATGCCTTCTACTTTCTCTCTAACCCATTCACCTCATTCTCGCATTTGCTTTCTTGCTTTTACCCTTGTTTTCTCTTTCGCTTGGCCTTCTTTTTTATTTTACAGCCTGATCTCTATTTAGATTTCCTCGTTTGGAGTTGCCACAACGCTCCCCGCTGCCAACATCTGTAAGTGGTTTGCAGGCAAGAGACACTATGGAAAAACATCAAAAAAAAAAAAAAAAGGGCATAATGGGTCTCCTCTACTAGGGTTAGAGAGAACGGAGGCTGTGAGAAGGATACAAACTGCACTGGGATCATGCACAGAAGAAAGCGGCCGGCTGTGCTCTGTCTCGCTGAGGGTATGTATGAAGACAGCTGTGGAGCGACATGTCTGAATCACTGTGAAGCATTACAACTATGTAATATTCTGCACGGTGCCGGCAATAAATGCATACCTGCTCATAGAGTACTGTAGCTTATACTGGGTGGAAGTTCTTGGGACCCCACAGTTGAGGGTTTACTCCGGATTGACCTCAATCACGTGTCAGGTTTTAGGCAGATTGGACTTAAGCTGCAGCACTTTTAAAGAGATTATGTTATTGTAAGCGATTAGGGGAAGTAGATACATTGAAGGGAGCTAATGAGGGGTTTCTCCCCTCCCCAGCTGCCAGCCTAATTCAGTGCTCACTGTCCTGTTGATAATACACACTACAATAGTATTACTGTGGCATTAGAGGCTTTACAATGTTGTGGCACTGAGAGCTACTCTGTTGACAGTGTGGTAGGTGTTCAGAGCGTTGTTTATCGCATTGCTATAACAGTCTATAGTGTTTTTCATGAGCATGTGGCTGCTCTTTATACATATGTGTTTGGGGGAAGGGGGCGGGGGGAGGCTTTGTGTGTACAGTAGGGTCTCATTAGGTAATGAGGATGATTACGCTGCATTAGGTGGTGGAGAAGAGAGGCAACAGCCACAGGGTGGGAGGGGAGAAGGAACATGTGTCTGTGATTTGCGGCATAAGCACATACCATTTAATTGACACAAGCTCTCTGTGTCTCCTGATTGGTGCAGAGCTGTCCTCTCCATGTCTGCTTGGCCCTCTCTGTCCTTGACTCGGAGGGCAGAGAGACAGATGTGGTGTGAAAGGGGCGGAGTAGGGGAATTCAGTGAATGTGGAAAGGTACTGGGCTGAAAGTCGGTTGCAGTTAGAGGTAGAGTGGAATATTGGATGTGTCTCACTGCTCTGTAGGGCAATCTGCTGCAACTATGAAAGGCAACTTCAGAAGTCCCTGTGATATTGCGTAATTAATGCTATATAACTCCTCTAAAGGAAGAAGCAGAGAGACTACCAGAGTATTTCCCCAATACTAAGGGGGCATTTGGCTGAATGTGTGAAGATAGGCTTCCCTCTCTACTCCCCTTCTATAAGTAGGCAGGTATTTTTACCCTGGATAAAGTGCTGACCCAGTCTCAGGTAATTACACCCCTATTGGGCTTTGGCACAGACAAGTCAGGGCGGTGCTGAGTGCACCTTACACCCCGGCGACGGGTAAACCACACTTATCTCACTATTTACAAGCAAGTATAGAGCCTTGCTCCACATGAGAGACAGGGAGGAGGGCATACCTTGGCAAAGACAGGAAACCTTTCCCCTGGAAGCAGCCGACTGACATCCCATCCCCCATTAAACAACACAAAAAGGGACACAAAAGCAATGAAACTATATTCCATATTTATGCAGAGGGTGTAATCAGAGTAACAACAGAAGAAACATGTATATTTCCTAACTGAGGGATCCTGGCAATATTGTGCCAGTGTGTGGCACATTTCCTGGCAAAGATTCAATCCAGTAATCCCTAAGAGGGTTAGGCATGCTCTAATCACTTCTAACATAATAAAGCCGAATGTTCATGAATGATGGATATCTTTCTTGGAAGCAACAGAACAACAAAAGGAAAAAAAACAATGCTTCTATTAACATGTCAGGGTGTGATGATATCTCTAAATGTCACGAGGAGCATGATACTGGCAGTTTTTTTAGACAGAGCTGTTAATAACATCAAGTATGAAGGAAGTTCAGGTCTGCAGCCTGGCACAATGCCAACAGAACCTGGAGGCATTTGGACCAAATTCAGGCTCATCTTTATGCTGAACTACAAATAATAATCCTTAATAACCAGGGTTATAATTAAATATGAAAACTATAATAGGGTGCACACTGATATATATTTGTCCTTGTTTTGGCACATTAACAGGTTGCAACTTGCTCATTTGATTGAAGTTGGCTTTCTACAGATAGTTGCAGAGACCTAAAAGAATCAGAAAGGTTAAGCTTACATTCACAAGCTTCTACAGTTTCCAGGTAAATCTGCATTATATAACAACTCTGAACTTCTTTCTTTGTTTTGCAGTCATACATTCTCAAAACAAGGCAACCTTTGAAGTCAACTTGTAAATTGATAAAATGGGGGAAAAAAACATTTAAAACACCGGCATCAGGATGAGAAAGATTAGTTTTTTTCTTATGCCTCAAAGGTTATGGTCTTAATCAGACTACATAAAACTTTCAAGCAACTGTTTTACACTAGTGTCTACTATGATTGCTTGTTGCATAAAAGCTAAACTAAAATGATGACGGTACAAAAAGACTAAGCAGCACAGGATAAAGTAATTATGTTGGATGATTCACTGATGGCAAACATACCTTGTCTTGTCTGAAACATTGTTCAGAAGATAATATTCGCAAATTCTTAACCTTTATTTTATGCATAACAGTCAACATGCCTCCAAGAGAAGATCAGAACCGGTGAACATGTACTCTTCAGAGTGTCTTTGAATAAAACGGGGGATCTTTACAAGACACTTTCTCTAGTATCTATATATCTTCTCTCCAATTAAATGCAAGTTCTATGGAAACTATGTGCTGTGTGTTGCTAGGCAAGGAAGAGACTAAGGGAAATGGCTGTGGTCAGACCATAGTCCTTGAAAGAGGAGGGAAGTGCCAAGCAAGGAGAAGAAGACGGAGAGGGAGAAAAGAAAAACGAAAAAGAGCTTTCTGAATTTGAATGATTTACCTATAAATGCACACATATGGACATGCTCATGCACACACAAAACGCACGCACAGAGACATGCACATGCACAAACACACGCATGCACTCTGGCAGCTGAGGTGCTGTGTGTAATAATACACTGATGGGAATGTGCCACTGCACGTTAATTCTCCCTTCACGCTTGCGTTGAGGAACACAGAGCCTCTAATTGATGCTAAAACAAACTGCTGACCCAAACTCA
Source organism: Pelmatolapia mariae (assembly GCF_036321145.2). Lineage (NCBI taxonomy): Eukaryota > Metazoa > Chordata > Actinopteri > Cichliformes > Cichlidae > Pelmatolapia > Pelmatolapia mariae. The sequence continues at coordinate 23,416,798 of NC_086244.1, forward strand.
GGATGAAGGTCTGTCACTGATGCACACAGAGAAACACACACTCCTGCCTGCACAAACTATGAAGTGTACTATTTGCACCCCAAATTCACAAAAAGTGAACATGCACAACTCCAATGGAACAAATCTGAGGATTCCTAAACTGTCACACACTTTTGCGTTCTATAAGAGGCTTATAGGTTCAGAGCTTGAAAGTCATCCACCACATGAACAAGAATAAGATGCCTAGGTGGCAATCTGCAATGTCCTTGGATTTCTGGAGGCACATCTGGGAGTCCGTGTGCACGCTTGCATTAGGAGTACCTTCTGGAGGGTGGTGGGGGGGCCTTGAGAAAGTAAACTCTACTCATCCTTTTCACATTCAAATACAGTCATACACACATACACACATGACGCCCCTAAAGGAAGCTCCAGAGAGGCACAACGAAGCCTTTGTGCGGGCCAGATTTCTCATGTCTCCCCGCTCCAGCACACAGATAGATCATCTCAGTATAGCCCTCTGTCTGAAGGGCAAGTGCATGCACGCCTCAGAGACAGAAAGAGGGAGGGAGAAAGACAGTGGAAGAGTGCGAAAAAAAGTTACAACCCAAATCACTTCTTTCCTTTCTCTTTTAATACTTTCCCCCCTTGTCTCTTGTCTCCCACATCTTTCCCCCTCTTTCTCCCACTCCCTCCATACCCTCCCTCTCTCTCCGCAGAGGAATCCAGTCTCTCCACTGGGATTGGAGCTCTTTGAAGGTGATCCAGAACTGTACTGCTTGCTGCCTCTGCTCTCCTCCCTCTCTGCCCTACCTCCCTCACCCTCCACCCTCCGCTCCCACCCCTCAGCCCTCAGGGGGCCTGGATCCTGCTCAACCAAGAGCAGCCGTGCTCCAAATCCAGGCCCGGGCTTAGCACTCCTGCCGCAGGCCTTGCTCGCTGTCCCGCTGCACCACAGAGAAACAGAGAGGTGGGAGGCCTGAGGAGACAGGACCATGGGTGGGTGGGAGAAGGGAGAAAGGAGGCGTTGGGAGAAACAAGGCACGTGTGTTTGGTCACATTCACATTTGGCATTTTGGAGAAAGAGATTAGGAAGGAGATGTAATTGTAACTCTCCCTCCTTCCCAAATGTCTCTCTTTTTTCCTCCTCTCCTTCACATAACTGTTTATTTTCCTTTTCATTTCATCCTTACGCTCCCTCCCTTTTTCCATCCCACTTCCCCTGTTCCCTCCATCCCAAGGGCAAGCTCTTCACAGACTCGTCAGACTGGTTTCTTTGGCACACCTCGCGCACACAAACACACACTTTTGGATGCCAACATACGTTCAGACACATAGCTCTTCACTTTAACAGAGGGTCCGTTACTCAATTTCTCAGAACTGAGAAGGAAAAGACAGAGAATGACAAACAGACAGAAAAAAAGAAAAAGAAAAGGGAGGCCGATAAAGAGAGGGAGTGAACTGGAGGGATGTGCATTCCTTTGGCTTGCCTGGCTCGGGAGCACAGGAGACGTGTTGCTGGCTGTTCAGTTTATTATCCCCAAGCCATATGGGTTGGCAAGCTTTTGGGGTGTGGTGGGATTCATGTGTGTTTGTGTGTGAGCAGGGTAAGGCAGCAAGTGTGATTATACCTACAGTATGTCTTTTATCACCTGCAGTATGCATCTGTGTGTAGTCTAGGCCACAATAACCTAAGGAACCACATTTTCAGATTAGAGCTTTCACTAAAACATTGAGAGTTTCCAGCACATTTCAGCCTACATAACAATACACCACACATGCACACACGAGTAAATTTATACAAGCTGATTATTTCAGTCATTTGTGGTTTAAATTGTAACTTAATGATAATCACATGATGGTATGGTATCATGCAGTGTGTTTTAATACTGCTTCATTTAAGATTCAAGTATATTTAGATTTATTGCAACTGGAATCTTGTTTTTACTGCTGTGGCCATCATCTTTATCATCGGTTGTATTACACTGTAAAATGTTGGGAGAAATTGGGTCATCGTCCTTTCTCGCAATTAGCTAGTCTGCTTGGTTTAGGTGAAAGTTCTGCCTGGATGGCGCTTACACATGCTCACTGTGAATCCACCGTACAACTACCTACACTATCCTCACATGATGCAATCAGACATTACATGGACTTCAGAGCTGGCTTCAAGATTGAAGCTGATTTGTAAAACTAATTCCTACAAAGAGCAGTTTAGGCATTCATTTTACTGATCATCTTTGTTTGCTTTAAACGCCTAGGTGGGTTGAAGCATTTAAGAGATTGGTATGATCAACTGACTGCCCGTGCTGAAGTTCTAGTTTTGACTTTCTGTGCTTTGGATCCAATCTGGAAATCCATCAGCTAGTTTGTTGACTCGGTTTGATTTCAGAAAACACAACCCCTCTTTCACTCTTCATATGGACTCTTTGCCTTCATGCAACCAGAGCCTACTCAAACATAACCAGTCAACAGATCTCAAACTACAAGCAGACTACAAAGGAAAGCTTCCCTTAGATATAAAAAAGTTCACTGTCATTTTCTTTGCTGTTCTGTTTTTTTAGCCATTTGGCTGAAAATGACCAGTCTTGTTTTGCAGCAGGTCATGGTTAGTCAAAACACAAATACACTGTGTTGCCTATGGCTGCTTCAGAAGAAAAGGCACTTGAGGCTTATATCAATTATTTCAATATCTCACTAATGTTTCAAGTACAATATCATGTACATTTAAAACCAGAACACTAACAATAAAAATTCATGGTTTGATATCTGCAAATTTGACTGCAAATAGAAGGAATGGCTAATGCCAACATCAAGACCAGAGTAGGCTAGAGTGAACCAGTGCAACGTCACAAGAGTCAGCAGCGTGTGTGTGTGTTTGTGTCTGTGTGTACGTGTGTGAAGAAGGCACAAGCTATCTATAGCCTGTGTATCCCTGGGGATTTGAGTCTTAAACTCCATATTCATGACACATCACTGTGGGGATTAGAAGGGCATCATCAGATAGAGGGGCTTACGTCAGCGGACACACACACACACGCTCACACTCAGAAAATAACAGACACACTCTCAGCATCAGTCTCACCCAGGAAAGCACAGCATATACACTGTCCAGGAAGCTCTTTACTTATTTCTGAAGGAAGTGCCTTTCTTTCACACGTGCACATTATAAACCATTGAGAAGACAGAGAGGACTCTTCTCTACATCTACAGCTCGCTGGGTATGGCAGAGTCACCAGAATGACTGCTCTGTTTCACTAACCCAAATAGTTCGCTGATAATTTGAGCAGCGATTATTTGCCTATTTGAAACTAAAAGCATCTAGTGTTCGACTAGCGATGCCAATTTAAACACTCTGAGTTGGACCGGGGAGTGCAAATTGTTGAGAAGAGAACAAACCAAAATGTGTGAGAGGAGACGGAGGTGGGGCCGTGCAGGGGAGTTGATTAAGGCCAAACCACGTGGAAGTCGATCTGCAGGGGAGGCGGAGAGGGAGGGGGCGTTAGCGCAGGCAGCACGGGTCTGTGTTGTGATTGTTTGTTCACGGCGGCGTGTGCATCCATGTGTGTGTGTTCTTATCTCTTCTGGTCCACAGCAGCAGGAGCATCAGAGGAAGCGTGGCCTTTCCTTCCTGTGCCTTTCACACTGTCACAACACACATGAGCCATAAAACTCTGTGGCTCCATCCAACATATAGAGAGGAAGACAGCAAGAGAGGCAGACGGGTTAGCCAGCGAGTGTAGAACATGTGTGCAGGATTTATGGTGTGCAGCACATGTCATTTAATTGACACAATGGCCCTTTTCTGTTTCTGAGAAGAAACACACAGCCATTTGAGGGCAGGATTTAAGAAAGAGCTGAGGTGAATGAGGAGGAAAAGTGGCAGTTGCAGCAGTAGAGGGTACTGGGACAGTGGATGTTCAGTATGGGCTGGTTCACTCCACAGGGGAGCTGAGGAAGGACACCTCTCTACCCTATATTCTGCACCTGGCATTCGACTCTGGCAGCCAGCCATTCGCCCATTCCCCCATTTCACCCTGTGCTACTACCCATCCATTTCTCAGCAAACATCTAAGTCATCCTTCTCAGTCAGTTACACAGTGGTGGGTAGCACGATCACTCACTGACTGCAATGCACACTGAAGCCAGGGAGACTGAAAAATCAAATAACTGAGCTGATATTTGCATGTTTAAATGATCATTTCATGGTAATTATCCCATGTTTGCCCTAATTATGTATTATTTATTACTCTTTGAATGAATAACATCATCATCATCGAGAGAAACAGTGTGGTTGCTTTTACCTGACTGCAGTGTATGGTAATTCAACATGCATTTGCAGTCAGTCTGAACTGGTGAGGATGTTTTTCCTAACACATTTTTGTTGGAAAAAATGATCTAAAGGATGAAAAGGTTGTCTCACCTCCAATTATGACATTCAGTAATCCATTTCTTTAGGGAAACATTGTTAACATCATGTTTTCTTTTTTCAGACTTCACCTTTTTTGCACTAATCTAATGTCGAGCTACACACAGGAAAGGCTTGCAAATGACATATAACGTCTCCCCCAATCACACCAATACGTTTGATTTAAAAAGGCCTACACTTTGTAATCTACTGTCTTTAAACTATCAAATCACCAGCTCCAGGCTTAAAAGTGGGCAGGCCTGAAGCCTGAAGATAGCTCTTCTGTGTAGAACAACAGCTGTGCCCTGAATCAACATAACCCTGAGAAGGGGCACGAAAATAAATAAGTGCAGAATCCACTGTGTAGAAACTTCTCCAACTGTCTATTGAGGCAAAGTCCACCTGTTCACTCCATATCTATTTAGGTCTTGCATCAACCATAAATTGCAAAAAGTAGTACACAAAATTCACAAAATCAGTGATGTTCTGTGCAGTTAGTTTGGTACAATGCTCACAGGTGAGGCTTGGCACTGACTATGGGTCCTTAAAAGATGTTTTATTGTATGCTTTCATTTGAAATACAACAATGAAAAGAAAGTCAACTTTAAGTCTAAATGTCACAAAATCTTTATATCTGTATTGTTATCTTACAAATTAAACATAAATTTTAATAAAATACCTATATTACTGTATTATTTAGTGTTATCAATGTTAGAGTCTGGGTTAAATGTTCTAAAATATGAAAGCCTTGCTTCAAAGAAGCATTCATTGAAAGGAGGCCATGTAAGAACATCCAACAAAGTTGTATTCACACATCCATAATGTGAAAGCAATGGTGTGATAGTGGAGCACCAATGAATCCCATGAGAGTGAAGAAATACTGCTCTGACCCGTGTGCTGTTTGTACTGAAATGTACTCACTTTATTCAACTTTAGTATACCTCGCTAATACTAGGTTGGAACCAACTTCTGGCTTCAGAACTGCCTTAAACCTTCATGATTCAACAAGGTGCTGGAAACATTGATACAACAGCATTATACAGTTGCTGAAGATTTTCCTGCAACACATCCATTATGTGTATCTCCCGTTCCACCAAATCCCAAAGGTGCTCTACTGGATTAAGTAGAGGGAACTCCTTGTCATGTTCAAGAAACCAGTTTGAGATCATTTGAGCTCTGTGACATGCTGTGCGAAAGCCAACAGAAGATGGGCAACTGTGATCATAATGTAATGGACACCACACCACCAACACCCGCCTGAAACATTGTTACAAGGTAGGGTGGATCCATGCTTTCAAGTTGTTCACACCCTACCACCCAAATGTCACAGCAAGAATCAAGACTAATCAGATCAAACAATGTTTGTCCAGGCTTCTGTTGCCCCATTTTGGTGAGCCTGTGGAAACTGTAGACTCAGTTTCCTGTTCTTAGATGACAGCAGTGAAAGCCAGTGTGGCTTTCTGGTGCGTTCACAGATGCTCTTCTGCATACCTTGGCTGTAATGAGTGGTTCTTTGGGTTCCTGTTGCCTTTCTATTAACTAGAAGCAATCTGGCCGTTCTCCTCTGATCTCTGGCATCAACAAGTTCATTTCCCCATGAGAAGTGCCCCTAAGTGGATATTTTTTTCTTTTTCAGACCATTCTCTGTAAACAGTAAAATGGCTGTGTGGGAAAATCCCAGCAGATCTCTGAAATATACACACCAGCCCATCTGACATCATCTGACAGGTTGGGTCGCCTTGTCTACATACCTAAATGGATTGCTGCCATATGATTGGCCGATCAGACATCTGTATTAGTGAGCAGCTGAACACGTGGACCTAATAAAGTGGCTAGTGAGTGTACAGTCATTGTTTTTACTGAATATGCTTCCATAAGAAAATCCCAGCACAGAACATATAAAACAGTGGGAAATGAGGGCAAAATGTGTACTCAGGTGGTGTTTTGCTGTGCGCGCGCGCACACACACACACACACACAGACACACAAACACTCTCTTTCCATAGAGTAGTGAGGTGGGAATGGTGCCAAACCAACACTTCATTTCAATTTCAAATCCGAGGCCTGACTTTGACCTTTCAGCACAAAACTAGTTATAGACTCACTCTCGGCTTCTTTCTCTCTTCCCACCAGTTATGCTGCTTTTTCAACACACACACTTCTTTCCTTCATCTTGCTCACAATTTTAATCTGTAACTCCTTCTCCTTCTCTCCTTTTCTTTTTTATATTCGCTCATGATTTCTCACCTCATCTCCTGACTACTTCCCATGTCTCCTCATGAGTAACCGTAAGTGACTATTGCAGCTCATCCCCACTTGCTTCCTGCTTCCTGTGGCCTTTGAGCAGCACTTCCTGTCCCCTGTCTGTGAGCTTTCTGGAATGCCACCTTTCATCATTATGGAACACTGACATATCTATCAATGAAAAATGCGAGTGCATTTCTCTCTGGTGTTAAACTGTCGACAATGTTGATTGTTTGAAAAGAAAAAAGAAACAAGGTGGGAGGGAAAGTAAGAGAAGCGAGAAAACAGGGTGTGGGGAGAGGAATGAGTACACAACCAGTAAGGACATGTTTTATAAATATATGGAGCCAAGGTCGAATTTATCATTTGACTTTATAGGAAACAATTAGGAAAAGTTTATTTCAGGAAGCGAAAGTGACATAACCAGTGACATAATACCATCAGTAGTATTACAGAATGGGATTTACAATGATTTCTCACTTCGTCTACCAAATGTTAAGTTTTTTGATCGCCAAATGGCAGTTACACAACACTAGTTACAGGGAGGGAGAGTGCTGCTCTAAGCCAGAGGAAGGGCGTGAGTGTAAAATAACACTAGAAACTACACTAAAAGAAGAAATGAGATGGAGAGAAAGAGTAGGAGGAAAGTGGGAGATGGAGAGGGGGTACCCAGGCGGGTGTTCCAGAAACCTGTCAAGGTATTTCCTTCTCCAAACACAAACTTTGCGCAACTGCACAGTACAGACAAGCAGATACACACACACACGCATACATATAATCCAACGTTTTATGTTAAAAATACCCAACAGTGGTCAACAGCACAACTTTGATTTAAAGCATTCTTTGATTGGGTAGGTCTCAGGCCAACTCCTGATTTCCTGTGCGGCACTGTATGTCGTCTACAGCTGTATGAACATGTACGCGCACACACATACACCAGCTTAATGAGGCATTCAGTACCCCCACGGGCTCCATACTTTGTGAGTCTCTTCTCCAGTCTCCAAGTGATTCAATATCTCGTTCCTTTAAACACCCCTGCTCCACATACATTTTGGTCAATGTCTCGTCACTCCCAATTCTACCACACTTATGCCTGCATGCGTTCACATAAATATGTACACACCTACGCAAACACAGACACACACACACCATGTCCCACTGCTCTCCTTCTACACCAGCTGTAGTCCGCCCAATCTGTTTACATAGCCTGCTGAACCTAGAAGAGAGAGAGGGAGAGAGAGAGTGTGTTGGATGGGCAGACCATAGCTGTTCGTCTGAAGGGGCTTTCCTGTTCTCACAGGAAATGACAGAGAAAAAAAAGAGGGAGAAACCAGGAACAGGGGAGGAAAATGCAAGATGAAAATAAATGAGACAACAAAGTGAATTACTGAAGAATGAGACCGGGACAGTGAACAGCAGAAGAGCGACAGTAGCAAAGAAAAGGTCGTGAACGCTCATGGAAACATCTGTCCTGCTGTTCAGATAAGCCAAAAGACAGCGAGCGCAGGACTGGAATCCAGACCTCCTCTTCCCACTGCTGGGCAGATCACAGATTATACTGTTATGCAAACCTGCAGCAGCAGTGTTGCTTTTTGATTTTTGACTTTGCCACCTGTACTTGCTGACTCACAAGCTAAACCTCAGTGCGGCTTGTGGTCTATTCACAGCAAACACATCGCACATTTCCACAAAGGATATCTAATTAACATGTAGCTTTAAAAGGATGCAGATGATTTACCTATAGTGTGCGTCCTTCTATAAGCGTCACATCTGTGGGGACTTAGTTAATGTGTGGGGCGTTGCTTGTGCCTTCTGGCCATGGACGGGGGTTAACACTGTGTCTGTCTTGACCAGCTGTCCAGACCCGATGACTCCACGCGCATGTTTGATGATGGTGGTGGTGATGGCTGAGGGGAGTAAACAGCCACCAATCACTAAACATTGATTTAAAGCTGCTAATTACTCCTCTGTATCTCCAGGTAAAGAAAGTAAGAAAAACAACTTTTCCAAGTCATTCAAGCCCACTTGGTCTCTCTCATTTTGTTAAATTTGTCCCCTCTTATTCAGATTTTCCACAGTTTATGTTAGGCTGGCCTCTTATTTGTACTTTCCACCAAATAAATGACAAAAAAAAATGACACATAATTCAGTCATTATGTGGGATGAAACATTATGAAACACATGGGTTAAATGATGTCCAGTCATTTTTTCACATTTAGTTCCTGCCGATGACAAGGCATCAGAGCACACTTTACATTTTTGCAACAGTTTTTATCTTGCATATATATTAGGTTAAAAATGCACAGTTTACTTGATGGATAAAGATTAAAATAATTTGGCATGAGGTACAGAAAATATGAAATAGACACTAAAATAAAAGAATAACGTGTTATTTTATTAGCCATCCATTTCATAGCGGCTGGAGAGTATCCCAGCTGACATACAGCAAAAGGTGAGGTACAACCCGGCAGGTCACCAGTCCATCATTAATTAAGGTAATGATGTTTTATGTCAGCTGTGTGCTACAAAACATTTGCTTAGTTCAAGTTTGTGTATCTTAGATCCCAAATGAAGTGCAAAGTGTCTGCATGAATCACACAGAGTGCTTTTCTCCTCTCAGAACAGTGAAATCCCTTCTTCCCACACTTTTCCAATGATGCACGTTGTGAGGGGGATGCCCATCCAACAATTTTTGCAACTTCTGAAAGCCAACAAACAACAGTTATTCATGTGAAAGTAAGAAAATAAGGACACTTTTTTCCAAATGCTCTATTTAAGTTCTCTGTAGATTATCTTTGTGAGCTATACTCAGCAGGAATTCCTTCAGAGTGGGAGAATGTCACAAAAGAGTGTTTTCTGTTTTTCCCATTCTTTAAAATTAAACTCTTTTTAGAAATATTACTCCTATCAGACAATGTAAATATAACAAATACACCCGTTTATTTCAAGCATTTCGTGATCATATGTTTTGGTTCATGGGTCCAGTCACAACAGCATGTGTACAGATGTTTAAAGATGATGTCAGTTCAGAAAGCACTCTGGTTTGGGTACTGTGATAAAGGTCACTTAAAAGTTTGAAAACTGCATCCAATTAAAGATTTTTGACCACTCCACTTCTCTCTCTGCTTCTACCTCTCTGTTCTGTCTGTAGTCATTTCCTTTGTGGTGTTGTGAAGGAGCTGTCCACCTCTTACTGGAAGGCACACCTCCTACTCCCATGTCCTCCCTCCTCCTACAGCCCCTGCTGCATTCCTTTATCTTTAACCATTCTATAACATTTTCTTCCCCACATCTGGCAGTTTTTCTGTTGTCCTGCTTCTGCTCCCTGTATGTTTAGCAAAGGCAAAAGGCTCTGAGAAGCTTGTTTGTGTCTGTGGTTGTTCTGTTCTTGAGCTCGCTGAGTAACAAGCGTAAACGTACACAGCACGAACATGCGGGAATCAGGCAAAACCAGTGAGAGTTGGTGAGAGACAGAGAGACAGGGATGCGACATGTAATTGTGCTCTAATGAAAGATAAACAGTGCAGTCTGAGGGAGTGTGTCTGGGCAGGGCCCTCGGCTGGCCTAAAGGCTCTGCTCTCCTAGGCTCTTAATTAATGTCTGAGGAGGTCAGTCAGCCTCTTATAACCTGTCACCAAATACTCTAAGTAGCGTAAATGTGTTTTTGTTTGTGTGTTTGCGTGTTTCACTGCAAGTCTGTATGTTTATGTGTGCGAAATGCGTCAGAGAAAAATATAGAGAATGCCCACTTTGCGGGAACTAACTGCTCCAAATGTTCTCTCAACTGCTCTCATTCCACCCTGCACAATGATCAACCTAACTGCAGGTGCCCACCTGTCATTTTTATTGTTTTTTCTTCTTTTACGCCTGGTGGTGGTCACATTCACTCTCTTTTTATAACCACATACTTTTGTTTCTCTCAGTCCCGGCAGGAAAAGCTCAGCTGTCGTATACCCCTGTTTCAGGGGCCAGTTTGTTTCCTGGCATGTCTTTTACTGGACCTTCCACTGATAATCAAGATACACTGTATCTAGTTACTATAAAAAATGAAACAGCTTAGAAATGCAAAAGTTATCATTTTGATCTGTAATTTTGTTGTGCCACAGTTGATCTGAAGCAGGTGTGCGTCCACACACTGTGTGCATGTGGGAACGTCACTTGTGGCCAAGCAAGGTTTAACTAAAAGAAGGGTATTCCCAGCCAAAAGTCTGGCCACAAAACCCAGACTAAGTAACCTCAGAGTCTGGGTGGCTGGTCTGAACCTCGCCGTCAAAGTCCTAATCAGCCTGCACATTACACACTATTATGGTTAGAGCGTGGGGAGGGAGAAGGTGAGAGTGGGAAAAAGATAAACACAAGAAAGTGAGACATTTCAGTTGCTATAACTGTTGCAACGTTATTGTTGGGTTTTTTCTCCCCGTTTTGTTTTTGCATAAAATCCAAACTGAAAGAAAAACATGGAGAGAAAAAGACAGTGACAGCTGTTTGCTTTTTTGACTTCACTTTTCTCACTACCATTTATGTTGTTCGCTTTCCCTACAAACAGACAGGTGAGAGTGGAAGAGCTAACCAGGAGGCCCTGACCCTTGACCTCTCCCCTCTAACTCAGTTCATCAGTTGGTCTGACCTGACCTCAGCCCTAACAGTGACTCAGGGTCACTGCCAGTTGTTAAAGGTACACAACAAGCCTGGGAAAAAAGAAAAAGGAAAGAAGGAAAGAATCAGAACCTTAACTTAAGAAAAATTACCAATACATGAATGTAAATTGGGAGAAAAAAGTATTTAAAACATGATGTAATGAGTAATATCAGAGACATTTATTTAATGTAAACCCAAAAGTACACTTCTTAGAAAAATTATCTCTCTGTTAGATTTTAAAACACCAAAAAAATGGGGGATGTGACACAAGCAGAAATATTTCTAATTCATTTCTAATTTTTCAGATAAGAAATCAGAAGCCATTTGGGATGGCAAACAAAAAAAAATTGCATATTTTTATCATTCTATATTGTTCTGTAAAATCCCAATCTGAAAAGTATGCTGTATACACTGGGGTCAAACAGTTTTTATAGCATAAAAATACAACAGCACACTCGGATTTACTGTTCTAGGCCCTGATGTATTAAAACAGAAGTTATAAAAAACTTGAGTACTCGAGTACATGTGCTTAGACACTTGCCAGGAGAGGACGAGAGGCGAGGTAAACAAGCTTCCATAGCCCGTGAGCTGAAAAAGTGTGCAAACTGCCTCCTCTACATCTCTAATTGCATGTTTTCTCCCCACATACCTGTAATTACACTCTGCCTACCACTCATCTTTCGCTCTCTGAGGCAACACTCGTGCTAAACCATAATGAAGCCAGGCTCTAATGATTTACAACTGCTTAGCATTAGCACATACACTAACAGCTTCAGACATTACCAGCGACAGTAAAATTACATCTTTATCAAACCAATCCAAATTACATGAGATTAAGAAAAATATAGATTTAAAGAGTGGCAAGTTAGGCAATCCTTTTTGTCTTCCATTTAAATGTGTTTAGCTCGACGATTTTGAATATATGAAGAGATCAACAGTATTGGGCAATTGAGTTATACGCCTGCACAGGTATAACTTAAAAAGGCCCACTTTAAGTTCTGTTCACCTCAGACTGACAAATATGAAATGGAAAAGTGTTTGTCCTTTGATTTATTTACATTTGTCCTGACTGACTGACTGCATGTGCCTCCCAAGGACAGAACTTTCAGGAGAGAAAGTGTGCATATGTGGAGTCATTTGCATAAGTAGGCCATTGGTTCCTAATGGAGGCGTTTTGTTCAGGCGTTAACAAGGTGTCTCGCTGGGGCTCTCGTTCATTCGCTCCTTCCTGTCGTCCGCTGACTCTGACGTCCAGGCAATCAGCGCTGCATTTGGGCTCTCTCTTTGTGTGATTTACGAGCTCCCAGATTCATTTAAAAGCCATTGTTCTCCTCTGACGGATACCATGGCCCCCTCCGCTTCCACACTCTCGCTCAGGGACCGCACGCACACGCACACACACACACATTTTTACACGGCCGCCGCTTACTTTATCTCTCACTCACTCACCCACTTGCTCAATCACTCAACACATACACACACTGTGCCCATCTATCATGAAGCGATGCAGGAGGAGATTGTTATCCCGGTAACCGTATTAACCCACAGATCTCCAGCACTGGCTGATCCAGCAGTGTATTAAGGCACAGGGACAGAGAGCGGTAGACGAAGGGAAGAGAAGAGAAGAGAAGAGAAGAGAAGAGAAGAGAAGAGAAGAGAAGAGAAGAGAAGAGAAGAGAAGAGAAGAGGCTAAAGAAAAGAAAATCAATAGCTAAATTTATTATCATTCACATTCATCCTCAAACAACACTTCTGTCCGCAAAGCACAGAAGATAGGAAAGATGGCAAAACATCTCCAGCCTCGTCCCCTCTCTCGTTTGCTGAAGATTGTCTGTCAGCGAGGCGTCTGTAAATGCATCAAGACACACCTGCGCTTGATTAAGTGTGTTTAGACTGCAGATGGAAGGATGGGGGGAGGGTGTGTTTGGGGGCAATTTAGAGAGCAGAGGTTTTATGAGAGTAATCATCTCCAATAAGGCCTTCCTGGGAATCATAAGCCCCCGCCCTGCACACACACTGTGCCTAATGTGCGCCACACACACGAGCAGAAAGGCACACTTTTGCACCTCCGAACCCTCTCACACCCACACACAGAGATCCCTTATGCCTCTCTGTTCATTTTGAGCTTTAATAAGAGCCAACTACATTTTAATCTCATTCCTCATAAGTGGACAACTTGTATTTAATTCTCCGAGATGAGAACAAGTTGGCCTCCCACAAAGCAGGCTGTATTGAGTTACAGCCTCTGCTCTGCGTTTATGTGGGAGATTAACTTCTCTCTCCGAGTTCATATTTTGATCTGGGCCAGGCTGTGGCAGAAGGGACATTGTTGGAGGGAAAAAAAAGTACAGAGAGAGAAAGAAGAGGCCAGGCTCGGAAAAGACATAATGTTGTTACATTGTTTAATGACATGTATGTGCACGCCAGTGAGTACACATCTACTGGAAGTAGACAGCATTAGGACCCCTTACAGCCATTAGGTTTCTTAACGTGAAAAGTAAAAGATGTTGTCCAACAGTTATGCATTTCATGCACGCACAAACCTCCATCCTCAGTGATGAAGTGGATGAACAGGCAGTCGCTAGAAGATGATTTTGAATTCCGGCTTTGAGATTTACTCTGTCAAGTGGCACCACCTAAAGTAAATTATAATAAGCTTTGAAAGTAAAGAGTATTAAATTGCCAGTGCTATGTTCTATTGATAATATGACTGATCATTTTACTTTGGGGGTCTACTGGATAAAGTGTGGAGTTTGCATGTCCTGCTTGTGCCTGTGTGGGTTTACTCCAGGTACTCTGGCTTCCATCCACAGTCCAAAGACATGCACATTAGGTTAACTGGTGTTTCTAAATTAGCCTTAGGTATGAATGAGAACATAACTTATTGTCTGTCTCTCTGGGTTAGCTCTATGATAAACTGGTGACCAGTCCACGGTGTACCCTGCCTCTCACCCTGTAACAGCTGAGATAAGCTCCAGCCCAATCAAAACTCTGAACTGAATAAGCAGAAGAATGCATGGCTAGATAGCTGGCTGAATGGACGGATAGATGGATGGATAGATGGTTAGTCTACTAAAGCAGTTTCACGTGCTTTAATGCCTAAAAAAAATCACATTAATGTCTAATACTCTAAACTGCTGCTGTAAATCTCCTTTCTCTTTAAGCTCCAAAAAGCCCAGACTGCACTGACTGGGCTGGCAAAACCAAGTGTTGGCTCCGTAATGTAACTGCTGCTGGCTACCTGGGGCTTCAGCACCTCGGGAGTCTTGTGTTCATCTTGTGCAGTCGTGCACTGCTTCTGACTGAGATATTTTTGAGACAATAGCAAACTGTGAGCCCACTCTTCATTCGTTTGATGATGTACACACTAGTCAGTAGGTGCTCCTAGAAAGATGATTCTGTTCATCTGGACAAACAAAATCAACTTTCTCACATCTCCTTACCTAGATGATTGAGCATGCAACAAGAAAAACACAGCATAATATGAGCACTTGAACTTCCTCCAAATAGGCCTATTTAGCGTTCAAGGTAATCGGGAACTAAATCCGATTCCTTTTTTTTTTTTTAAAGGGGGCTATTAGCTATAAATTAATACTTCATTCTTATCTTTAGTCTGACTGATAACAATTTCCTCACACTGCTCTCTCCATAATCACTAAATCTTTTATCAAGAAATTCTGCTTACTCTGAACAGCACCGGCTCCACTGCTCAAAATGATCTTTCATGAGAACAGTGGTGCAAACTATGTTTTTATGTTTTCCACTGGAAAAAAAAAGAGGTTGCGTGTCACTCCAGCAGTTGTAACAGTGTGTGTCAGCTGAAGTGTGTCGGGAAGACTGCAAAGATCCCGTAAGCACAGGGCACAGTGGCACTGGGTTTAGGGTAAGTGGGATGTTGACAGCTTTTTGGACAGCTCGCGCTCTGCTCTGACAGGCCAAGAGTTATTATCCAACCTGAGAAAGCCCAGTGGCAATGCTCAAACCTTCAAACATTCTCAGTTTCAACTGTGTGTGTGTGTGTGTGTGTGTTTGAAGGCAGGCTGAGGAGGGCAGAGAGTCATCCAGTAGATTTACTGTGTCAGTAAGCAGCTGTGTTTGTCAGTGCTGGCCCGAGGCTTTTCAGTGTCATCCAGTCGGTGTGATTATACACCGTACGCTCCTCCCATTTTCTGCCCTTCTCATCCACCTCTTTTTACAAAGGCCCACTGAAAGCCCGGGTCAGCTTACCTGGAGCACAATATCGGTAAGAGAACGAATTTCCAAAACACTGAACACTGAAACAAAAACAGGTATGCACAATAATTATATTCATGTTTATATCTCATTCCCACACACAAACACATATGGATGGTCAGATGGATGGATGCATGGCAATCCATGAGTAGCTATTGTTTAAAACCATGACCTCAAACAGCCCTTACTGTGAAGTAGTTGAAAAGAGATCCTGCACTGGCCTGAGAAAACGTATAAGCTGTGCTCCATCAGGAGAGTCTGTGACGTCTAAACCGGCCTGGATGACTTTTCGGCAAGAGCACTTGCTGTAGCTTTTACTGCAGGTGTTCAAAGTTGGTTTGGTTTGAAAGGATTACAGGGTGGAGGAGTTCCAGTAAGTACAGTTTTCTTTTTTGTGTCTGGCTTTGTGTGCATGTGTGCATGTGTGCGTCTGAAAGAGAAAGAGGGACATCATTAGACTGCTTATTTCATGATGGAATAAGACGGTGTTCCCACCTCATCTGTCACTCCTCACCTCATCCTGTCTCAAACTAAAACATTCATCCCTTTCTTGCAGCAGAAACCCATCAAACCTTCTCAGTGCTCCCTGAAACTGCTTCTAACTTCTCCCTCAGCTTCTTTTATTTGTGTTATGTTAAATACAGCTAAAACTTTTATAGTAATGTTTTGTGCATCATTTGGGGAGTTATGTCACTGTGACCGTGGAAGAGTATCAGCCACAGTATCAGTCTGTGTGGTTCAAACTATCTGCGTAGAGCAGCTGTGGTGTGGGTAGCTGGGTTGTGTAAGTTTATTCTACTGTGGGCAATCACTCTGAGTCACTCTGCAATCAGACACCAGCTTCTGTAAACAATGTTTACATGCATGAAAAAGATGTTAAACATCACTGAGCACACCAGCAAGTCAAAATATCTAATAAATAAATATGCATTAAATTCATTTAAATGAACGACTTCATGCTCACCTTTCATAACTTTTTTATAAGCTTTCATGAAACCGGATTTTAAAAAACTAAAATGACTCTTCAGACTTCATAGCATACATACATTGCTGATATACAGCGGAAGCATTTGAGTTAAGTGCTACATATTTCCCTTGAGAGTTGATAGAGACTGAAAAACAGAGCTAAAAGTGAATCAATATGGGATATATGACTAGAAATAAACTGTAGTGGTTTCATAACTGCTGGATTTATGAATAGTCAACTTTTTTCCTAATAAGATCGGCTCAAAAGGTGCTTAAGTTTAAGTAAATATTTTCATACCTTGTACCCAAACAAATTTCAAAAGGTTTGACAGCAATGTGTGTAACGTGCTGTCTTTAAACTACAAACAACACGATCTAATAATCACACTTTCCAGTGCACGCTGTGATCAGCATTACTCTTATGGATTTATAAAAACGCTAAACTGCTCTGAAAATGTTTTTTTCAGAAAAAAAACATACCCCTTAGTCAAAATACAAGACAAACAGTTCAAATACTGTGTTTAAAATTTCACTAAAAGCCATGTGTCCCTCTCAGTTCACCCAGCTCTGGGCTCCCCTGCCCTGGGCTAATGGTTAAGTAAACAGCCTGGTGTCTGGCCTGCTGTGGGAACAATCTGGGACTATGTGTGTCGCTCTGCACACCTCTGCACTAATGCTGGTCAGAGTGTCGCGGCTCGCAGGCTGCATGACTCCATTGTGGGCTGATAGACACAGACAGGCAGGCAGAGATAGACAGTAAGGGAGAGGAGAGAGTTCACCAGAGCTCACCACTATGAGAGTCATTAACCGTTTCTTACTCAGCTTCCTATTTAACCGAGTCAAGGAACTGACAGCAAGTTCTCACCTCCTGAAGTTCCTCCTTCACTTTTGGAATGGCAAAGTTGTCTTCCCTTGTATTTTGTTTAATACTAAATGCAAAATTTACATGCAATTGGAGCATGATCAGAGCCAGCTGACCTGCCTGATTCTCAGCAGATAAAAAAGGAAAGCTGTAGGCCTTAGTTACTACATAAAAAGTGAGTCTATTTTTAATTAAACAAGAAGTCCAATAATTAGTTTGATTAATAGTAAGCTATTTCTGTTATAAGAACAGATTGATTTGCACACCAAAAAATACCATATATGGATTTCATTAGCTGTGTAACAGTTCAAGCACAAGGTCTTCCTGAGACTTCTGGTAAATTCAGCAAGTAGCTTTTAATCTGAAGCAGTAACCACAGGAAAGGTTTCGCAGTAGCTTTTGCAAGCTAATAGGCAGCAGCTATGGCAAGAGATAATGAGATCAGTGTGTAAAGATCAATTAGCTTTTCTTACAGAAGCAACACAAGCTCTGGAAGTTGAACTCGATGAACAGCGAGACTTTTAATTCGGATAACAATGCGTTAGTGATTTCTCTCTAATTTTCTGACCATACTGGTTCAGGAAGATGACTCAGTTGAGGGTGGAGTCGGTTGCTCCTAAGCCCTGCTTCGATCAGGGTTATTATATTTATACTAAAAACTAAAAGAATTACAGCTGACATGTATAAAAACAGTAGAGTGCTTTTACAAAAACTAATTAAATTGAAATAAAAATATAGAGGAAAAAGTCCTTTGTTAGCACAGCCTAACCCCAACAAGATATAGGATGTCTACATGACTCTGAGTAAACTGCCCTCTCAAAGTGTCTACTCCTAACAAGGAACTCCCACATCGCAGTGATTGCAAAGACTAAAATGAATGCCGAAACTAAAAAGAACCAACAAATCCACTTTGGGAACCAATGAAACTAAACTAATTTTAAAGCAGAAAGTCAAAGTGAAATAGAAAATAAAAACTCATCAGAAATCACAAAACTCTAATAATAACTGTGGCGCTGCAAAACCAGAATACTGCACATCAGTAGCGGCTATCCCCTGCTACTGGCGTGCAACAGAAATGCATATGATTACTGTCTGGCCCAGCTAAAGTGTGCTATACTGGTCTAGTGAAAGAGGTCTATAATAGTCCTGTTAGTTCCCAGCAGTTAAATATAAGGAGTGTCTGCACTAATAACCACCTACACTGAATATAGACTTACAGACAGTGGAAGATGTTTATCTATTTTTCAGTGTTTGCCTACTTGAACGGTCATTTATCGAGTTGACGTTACCTCTGTGAAGTTAGTTTGTTTGGATTTAACTTTCACTGCTTTCTGAGACACAGGGAGTGAAAGACAGAAAGAGAGAGAGAGGGAGAAGTAGGCCATGACTCTGAATGGTGGCAGTGTCATGTCTTTGATGTCAGTTTGTGTCCAGATCTCACACGCCTGATTGGACAGCTCCAAACAAACCGGCAGGAGCCCAGTTCAACACTTCGAGCACGCAATGACAGAGAAAACCTCAAAGGGACAAGCGGGTGGGTGGGATCTGAAGTCATTTTAAGAAAGTCTGGACTGAAAATGTTGACTTTTAACCCTTTTAAAGCAAATCGAGTTTCTTCAAAACCTAACTAAACTGCTAATTTCTTCTTTTCAGCTGCAGAAAAATCAAACACGATGCATTATTTTTAATATATTTGTTTATTCTCCAAACATTTAGCTCAAAGACAGACAAAAGACACACTATTTCCCCATAAACACATGCAAATATGTGACTTCGATATGTTGTTAAAGTCGGGGAAAAAAACAAACTGAGTGAAATTACCTCTTGAGACTTCATGTTTAAATTTGTGCACACAAACATACGATGCGGGCCTCTCCAGGCATGTTTACAAATGTGGCTCCCCAGTGACTGGGCTAACTGGGGTAAAGAGACCTCAAAAAACAGCGGTCTACAGGGATATTCCACAGAACAAACATATGTATGCACGTACACACCAATGTGGATACACACTTGCAAGGTACCCCATGCACACATGCATGGTGAACACCCACTGAACCAAGCAGAACCCACCTAATGAAGAACATTTTTAAAATCTTTTATATACCTATGAGATAGGCCAATGAAGGTCTTCCATATACAAAATAAAAAACAAACAAATAGAAAACTGCTGCTTTATGTGAGACTGCAAGCTTTTGCAAATCAGTTCTTCTATATATTATCAGGTTTTTGATTAAACATATTTTACCAACTACTGGATTTTTTCCAGTATTTATCATATCATTGATAAAAGGATTGTCTCTGTGTTTTTTTACTCTCAGTTTCGTCAGAGCTCTCCTTTCTTGTGTCCTCAAGATATTCTTAAGGAACTGAAGAACGTCCGTGATCCTAGCAGAGAAATAATTTCAGGAACTGCAGCAGAGCTGACACAACAAAGTACAAGCACTGCTTTCGTTATAAGCATTGGACCCCACCTGTCCCCAATGGCAGCTGGATAGACTCGAGCTGTGCAGCAACCGTGACTTAAAATTCAACCCTAAAGTGTAAATTCACAACTATCCCTCTGACCTTCAGATATAAACCAGTGGTGAGTGATTCTTACCTATGATGCCTCTTTAGTCATCATTTGTGCTGGTAATGAGAAGGCCGTGACCTTATGTGGAGTATGACCTACTGCATGTTCTACAGTAGCATGTGTAACTTAAATCTTAGACATCTGCATAAATTTTATTTTGGAAATAGAGAACACGGAGATAACTACTCACACCTACAGCCAACGTAGAGAGAATGGAGAGAACCCATACATGCAAATCCCACACAGAAAGGTCCCCTGAGGCACAATCGCTGCGCCAAAACTGCTCAAAACTTCTCCATGGTACAAATTTGTAGCCTCAATCTGGGGCTCAATTAAGTCGAGTCAATCAAAAGACAGATGAAGGAGAAAAGGAAAACATCTTGCCAGAATTCACTGTTTAGCAATGATATCTGGAATTCTGAAGGGGAGGTTGATCGGTAGTTCAGCAGGCAGCTTCGGCATAAATCTGCCAGCAGGGTAGGGTCTGAACTTCTCCCTCAAGCTGATTTTAATTCTTTACAGAACTAGTTTTTGTCTTGGTTCTTGTGTACAAATGAGTGGAACATTTGTTAATGCTTTCCAGTAGAGACTGCCTGAAAATATGCATCAGTATCGCACTGTGTGAATTATTATTGTGTCATGCCTCTCTCATTAAGCTTTTCACCACACCTTCAAGTGTGGTTACAAGAACTACTCGTTGCAAGCATGCTCTGGCCAGAAACGGTATTGCGCACTGATAAATTATGCGATTTAGAAGTTTTGGGAATTATTTCAATCATGGCAATTTATTATCCTCATATCATATACTGATATCATCCTAACGTGACCGAAAGACAGTAATATCACATCAGTGAAACAGCAAACACAGTTTTCCTCTTGGTGACATCAACAAGATAAAAGCACAGAAATGCGAAACTGTGGATTTCTTTCGTCTATCATGTGACTCTAGCGGCTATGCTAGCCACATCGCAAATATACTGTACACACACACACACACACGGGGTTATACAACCCAAAATCAATACTTCATGTACCCTGTGTCTTTTTGTGCTGAGAAGACATCTTGCGAGAAGACAAGATGTATAAATGGCAAAGTTACCTTTGTCGTGTTGATTGAAATCACTGCTGGGGCGGATGTTTCTATACGATACAGGCATGTGCTCTTACCTCTGCGTCTGTGTGCATGCATGTAATTGAAATGAGCACATCCACAGGTACACGTGGGAGCAGTGTGCCAGCTACATAAAAGCTATTTAGGGAGAGTGCTTAGGCAGCACAGCGCAGCACATTCTCTGTGTCAGTTGTCCTGATGAAATAAGGTTTATAGAGGGGTGTGGTACAACAAGGTAAGGCCCAGAACAATGATTGTTTGTTTGTTGTTGTTTTATTGGCAGTGATAATTGCTCCCCCTCCTCTTAAGGATGCTTCCTTACCGCCATGCCGCCACACACATGCACACACTTACGCGGCCACAGGAATGCGTCCACACTCCGCGCCGCCGGCACATGTATCCCTGTTCTTGTTTTAGAAAAATTTCAACATGTGCAATTCTGGAGATCTGATGCAAAACAAACTCTAAAAGACATGCAACAGAATGAGCTGTCCCTAAACTGAGTTTTCTCATTTTTGAAAAATCAAAACTGAAAACAGTGTTTCTGCACTGTCATGTTACACAAAACCTCCAACTTTCCCTTTTGTTTTCATGTAAACTATGAGAGAAAGCAACCGACGGCTTTTTTTCTTATTACTCCATACTCTAGACTTCAAGTGAATGTACATAAATTTTAAAACAATTAAAAAGTATGTTGTGTCGGTGTACTGGAATAGAGTTCAAGATTATTTTGAGGACTGGCAGCCATTAAGTCAGTTTATGATTGAGTGCTGAACAGTAAAACACACAAATCCAATGATTTTGTTTTCTAATGTCTCTGCACAGAGTGTGGGAGTTTTACTGATCAGCTCTTAGCTCTGCTTGTTTGATTTCTTTTTACTTTTACCCTTTTTTTAGCCCTTCCTGGTACAACCCTCAAGGGATTTGTATCTCCTCCCAGAATCAAACTGGTGATCTTTTCATTGTTAGGTGAGTGTTTAAAGCATTCCGCTATGGAAACACAAGTTCTCAACTATGATGGATAAAATGGAAAAGTTGAAATTGAAAAGAAACGCTCCCGTGGTTTCTTGCTGCTGTATGACATGAACTGTGGCTGAGTGAAATCCATGGTAGTGCATTCCTTTCTTGTTGCTTGTTGCACTTTGTGAACCCTGATGAATGAAGCCTTAATTCACATGAATTCTCCCGTGCTGAAAATCACATCATGATCTCTTTATTAATTGCTTTCTGTGACACACGTACAGAGAGGCTGTTTTTCTGTGAGGCGTAGGTAAAGACAGGCAGGCTCCAGAGCATAATTGAACATGTAGCTACACCACCACAGGGAGTTGGCAGCGCCCGGGGAGAAGACTTGGCTCCCCCAGAGAGGCCTGGAGCATAACCAGACCAAGCTGTGCCAGGCACTGAAACAAACACACAGTGCCCCATCTCCTTTAACCACCACCCCTTTCTCTGCTATCCCACTCCTTTAAACACCCCTCTCCTGATTCCCTCTCCTTTCACGCATAACTTTTTAGTTCTTGCTTGTTTCTTAAATCCTGGACTTGAAATCCTGTTTTGTCATTTAAAAAAGTGTTCGGGGTCAACACTCAATTCAGTTAGTTAAAGGAATTTTTAAAAGTTTCCCAAGAAAATTTCCTCAGGCCTTCTGCCAGGTCCAAGTCACTTAGTTGGGAGTGAGAACCATGTTCTATCTTGTCTGATCAGCAGTGCTGTCAAACCTCCTCTTTCACTGCCACATAACACTGTTTGCTGTGATAAAGTGGTAGAGACAAAAAATTAAATAAAGACTTAAAAACATTTGTCTAGTCTGGCAATATAGTTTACACTTGCCCTTATGTATATAAATACACTCATACATGTTCACATGTTGTATAAACCAACCAACCCCCCCCCCCCCCCACACACACACACATACACACACGTACCCACATGTACGTACACACATACACAAAAGCAGCAGCAACAGATATGCAAGGATACATTTACACAGAAAGCACTGGCAGGGTTTTTCTCTCAAGCTTTGGTCAGTGGGGGAAAAGGAGGGTTAGTCTAATTTGGGATACAGTGTCTAACCATAACAGCATCGTATCTACACCAGAACCCTCTAGGTTTCTAGGAATTTAGAGTTCATGACTGGATTTTAAAGGCAGATGCTCATTGTGACCATGTCATCATCCACGAGTAGCTTTCCCAATGCCAGACGACTCTGCGTTAAGACATTTTCAATATATATAAAGATGTTTGTATGATTTTGTGCAACCTATATGTAATTGATGTATAGTGAGGCCGTGTGGTATGCCAGCAACAGCTATATATTTACACTTCCTTTCCCCAGTACAGTGTGCTCTTTCACTGGCTGGCTTTGAAGAGCTACATAAGTGGGCATAGACCCAGCCTAGCCCGGCCCTGACCACACTAGAGGCCATGGGTCGAAATGGAAAGCATGCATAAATATATGTACACATATGGGAGTGACGTTTTGAGGATCATATCTGAATGTGTGATGAAATGAACAGCACCCACTGGCACTCTTGCTGTCAGTGGAAAGAACTGAGAACAAAGAGCTGTCAGTTTGAACACATAACACTGCGAGGCCAGGACAGGACATGGCATGCACCGCGCTCAACTGTGCCACCTGAACACTCCCCGACACACAAGTTAAGTCAACACCTGCTGTGTAAACGCTAAATGTTGTCCCTCCTTACATCTCAGCTTTCCCTCTTTGTTTTGATTGGTCTAGTATTTCTCCCTCTATTCTGCAAGGCTGTTTAATGAGGCCCAGTTTGTAATTGGGCCAGTCGTGTTATTTTAGGGTTGGAGCACAAAGTAATTACCCATCCGCGGCTGTACTGTACTCTCAGAAAGACAAAGAGAAGGAGAAAGCAAAAGAGGGAGAGCAAAATAGATTAACGGGAAAAGAGAGAACACGAAATACTTTGTAACTCAAAACTATAATATTACTACATTCTTGAGAGTTTAACTTTTGTCCTTTGCAGCTGAATTTTGCTCATATGGGAAGTTCTCGAGCAGCTCAAACATATCGAAGTTGTGAAACTCCCCTTGACTTCTCCATCAGCTGCATCCTGTTGATGAACTCCAAAATCAACGTGACTATGACTTGGGCTCACTTGAGCTCAAAATAACATAAAGAAGGGGAAAACTAGAAATGTAACTCTGAACATTGGATTGATTCAGCACATTGAAAGCATTACACAGTGGAAAAGCTATTGTACACGTGCACTCACTCAGATCATGACTAGGCTAAAGTCGTTATCTGAGAATGAAGCTCATCATGAAGAAAGGGCTTTAAGACATTAAGTGTTGTTTCAAAAGGACATTTTTTGCACCTTGAGAAGTACAATTAGAGTTTTAATGGAGTCGTGAAAGTAAATATATCCAGTTAAAAGCTTCACAAGGTAGAAACAATCTTCAACATTATATTAGGATTACTGCATCTATAATTGATTAATTATTAGGTCTTTTTTAGCTAACTTCCATAACATGTTCCATAACATATACATGTCTGAGATGCTTTATGTGAGCTAATATCATTTAGAAATGTTTGGATAATAATCTCTTAAAAGTGCACACTAGCAACCAGAACTGCAATAAATAAGAATAAAAAAAATCTAAATTAATGCAGAAGAATCTGAATTATTTTCTATTCTATTCTATTTTAATGGAAATTACAACAAATCTGTCAAATTCTTACTACAAAATCTTTTGGTTCAACAAATAAAGAAAAACATGTATTAAAACATGTCTTAGATATGGATACTCAGACTCTTCTAGTGTGTCTGTGGGCTTTATGCTAGCCTATATACTTGCAGCAGTAGTAACTTTGAATAATAAGAGAGCCTCTGAGGTAATGATTTACCATGCCAAGCCTTCCAGTCCCTCTGGTGATGAGAGGTGATGTCATCACAGATATTAGTGCAGCACGCACTCAGACACTTGCAAGTCTTTTACAAGTAGTCGTACGGGCTGCAGTGTATATGAGCGTGTCAAGGAGACTAATCCTTCAACTGATAAGATTAAACTGTGCCAAACATGTGGTCACAAAGATGTGAGCACACATATATATAGACACAGACACGCTTGCAAAGCATGTGTTCAAAAAGCATAAACACGGTTGCTGTAAATGTTCCTGTTCAGCTATTAAAAATTAAGTACCATTTTTGGATGGAGCATTTTCCAATAACCATACAAAAACCCGGTGCAGCTGCCGTTTACAGTTTAACTTAACATTAACATTTAATCTCCTAGTTAAACAATAAATGTAATATTTCACATTATATTAAATTTTCTTTTCCTACAGTTGTGTTTCATATGCATTCTACCATGAAACCAATCACTCTCTAACCTGCAACCTGCATATTAAGTGGCCATTTATCGGAACTGGAGGAAGGGAAGACACATCTGCTGCCTCAATTCGTTTTCTTTTTCAGTTCTTCCTCATTCTGACCTGACTCACTTTGAGACGAAGGGACAGTTAACGCATGTTACAACATCGAAACTTGATGCTGGTGGCCCTCACCTCATAGTTTCAGTGGAAAATTTTAGAGAAATTAACTCAGCACTTTTGTTTCAGCCTGCTCTCAAAGGACACAAGAGGGTAAGCAGTCACGTTGTCAGAACCAGAACAGGGAAAAAAAGCGTGTGAACTAATGGAAAGAATGACCAAGCATTAATAGCGACATGAGTGAAGGGGCAAAGAGGAAAAGAAAGCTGTAGGACAGGTCAGGAGATGGACCAGATTATAAATAAACAGCAGGAAGAGGATGGCTTGGCGCAATCTGGACCCAACCAGCTCTGAAAGCGTTTTTTTGGTTTTTTTAATTGCTGTACTCACAGAAAATTAAATACACTACCACTGTTAGTCCACAACATGAGCAGCATGTAGCCTACATGATTAGAAAGAATTTTGCTGATGCGAACTATGCAGTGTAAAGTAAACAAATGGGAATACGAGCACATTAGAAATAGCACAAACAAAGGAGAAGAAATACTACACGGAGACAACCCTGCTGTGATATTAACACCTCCTTTGTTCTTGTGGCTTCTACAAGATAGAAGTGTCAGCTAGAGATCCTTTCACATTGCAGAAAAGAAGAATAAGAGATGTACAATACAATACAATGCAATATTTACTAAATCTCCGTCCACGGCTGTCTAGACTAATTTATAGTAATATTATACTTCGCATGTCCAGTGGCACAGGAGCCCCATCAATAACCACTGATTCAAGGTGTGCAACTAAGATTAGTGATCAACTCAGTATGCGATCAAACGGGGAATATTGTGAGTCATGGTGCGGAATAATGGCCAGAAAAGTCTCTTAGCAGAACATTATAGTGACACCGACCTATGACCTTTTGTATTTTCTTTACCATTTTTTGGTATTAGATGAATGGATGATTTCTTTTTTATAATAAGCTAATGAATTGCCTGTTTTTTCATGAATACATTTTAACTCTGACTGCCAAAACCCTAATTATTTCATTCTTGGCTGAATATTTATGCCAAATTTTAAAGAGCAAATCCCTCCCTGGGACATTTACTAATCACTGCATTTTATTAAATGCTTATCCAATTAGGGGTCACAGGGGTTAGGGAAAGGCTGCCATAAGGTAAGAGGTAGTGTACACTCTGGATAGGTCACCGGTCTATCGCAGGGAGAGGGAGGGAGAAAGAGAGACAGACAACTATTCATGTTCATATGGAGGGGCCCCACAGTTGGAGCCAATAGCCTTCTTGCTATGAAGCGACAGTGCTAATCACCATCATCATCATTATCACCATCATTACATCAGATCATAAAAAGTGTCAGCACAAAGGCAGATGTATACAGATGGTCATTTTAACGTGAGAGTCTGTTGGGACTGACTGGGTTTTAGAGCCGGCCTCAAGTGGCCATTTGTAGAATTGCAATGGCACCGTTGCCTTGGCTTCAACATTCACCACTGGAGATTGCCTCTTGCTTAAGATCAGTCTGCTGAGATAATATTTTGACGTGAAAATTTGAAGATTTTTAGGCAGAAACTCAAGAAGTTTTAAGATAATTTGTCTTCTCTTTTTACAGGACATAAACCGCATTTCTTTGCATGCACACACACATTAACATGCACACACGGTTCCTGGTAAAGAAAGAAAAGTAGATGAGGAAGGCCTTCTTTCAGTTCCCTCAAATAAACAAGGTTTTTATAATGTGCATGTGTGTGCGTGCGTGTGTTAGTGTACAAGTTAGTCTGCGAGGGGTTATTAGGGTGGGGGTTTGTGAATGATGATGACTGTGGTTTTTCAAGGAATTTTAGACTGTGCCTGGCCGCAAATAAATGCGAATGCACATATATCTCTGAGAGGGAGACAGATAAAAGGCAGACAGACACAGAGCGAGAGAGAAGACAGAGGGAGATGTACTGTGATTCACGGTTCCTCCTCCTAAACCGAAGCCTCACCCGCAGCTGATGTTGCAAGCCCTTGTCATAGCCGTGTGAGGATGACAGAGGTTGGAAGTGGCAACCAGCTCCAGATTCAACCAGCCAGACCTGGTTCCAAACTGTGACCTCATGACTGCCTGCAAAGTCAAAAAAGTCAAGTAAACAGACAAGTTGTTTTAGAGAGCCCTGATCCTCTTAATGGGCGATAATGAGGGGGGTCAAAATGTTTTACTAGCAGGCTCCAGGCACGAACGACTCAGTGGCTCCATAACTTTGAGGGCTTCAGCTTACTCCTTTCTTACTGTCATTCACTCACCTCCTTCTCTTTTGGCTTATAAATACATTAATTACATCAGACCCATGATCTAGCCTCCCTAACCTCACAGCTGGAAAATATATAAACAGAAATGTAGTGTCGTTGTTTCAAAGAAAGAGGTAATGAATTACACTCACTGTTCTGTGGACAAAGGAAAAAATAATGTTTTTCTAACAGATTTGGCAAATCCATTTAGAATCTTTCACTTTTTTGTTTGTAATGTATCATCATGGGATATAACATATCCAGTTGTCCTCCAAAACTCTGTATATTTTCAAGTTATCGGCTCTCATACAGTTGGAATAAATAAAAACAGAGCAGGAGCAGATTGTATTTTTAAAAAATCAGTACCGTTACTATAACAGTCTAACAGATGAGAAAAAACAGGGACACTGGTGAAAGGTGAAAAAAGGAATCTAAAAAAGAGCAAAATAATAGCCGATGTAATTAAGATGTTATAAGAAAGAAGAAACATGAGTAAAACTGAACTTAAGGTCCATTCCTGTTATTTTAACCAGAACTGCTCTTTGCTGTAAACTGAAAAGCGCTGCCTTTTTTGTGAGCAAATGAAAAAGTCCATTAAAAAGAATGGCAGCGTGACAATAGAAAGCAGAGAAACTGAAATGGTACAATGTGATAGAGCGGATCTACATTTATGAAGGCACTCTGTAGCCGTGCACCTTTGCCTGTTGGCGTTTGCATTTGTATGAGCACAGACACGAGGAGACGCAGCGAGTCTCGAAGTCTCCGCTTTAATCCAAGTGAGAGTCAAGTGGACAAGAAGTGGGGATGCTCTTGCCGCAAGTTCCCCAATGGAGGACTTTTGAGTTTAAGAACACGGGAAACAGAGACGATGCAGACAGGAAATGCAGGCAGACGGAGGGTATGCAAAGTGTGTTTAAAGGAGACAGGACCCTATGTGGCAATAACAAAGTTAGGGGTCAGTGACACAACTGATGAGAGGCCATATGGATGATGTGTGCAATGAAGGCTAAAAAAAGCTCTTGAATGGCCAGTGGACACTTACACACATGTCGTGGGCTCTTTAGCAGCTAGGTTAAGGTTAAATTAAAAGAATTAAAAGTGCACTTATTCACACTGACTGGCTGGACCATGCAGAAGTGAAAGAAGACTAACAGATTCTGCTATCAGTGATGAAAAGTAATAAAGTAAACTTAACCTGGGGAGGTAGCCTCTGATTTAGCTTCTGATTTAAATCCAGACTGGGATCTTTGTTGTATCTCTTTTTCAAACATCTCTCGACTGCTGAAGACTTTCTCACAAAGAAGAAGAATAGCAATATACTAAATATCCATAGCGATCAGATAACAAGACTTGAAGATGTAACTGGTACGAAACTATAAAACTACAAACTATTAGTGAAAAACAACTGTCTTAAGTCACCACAGCCTTTGGGAAACTATGCTGGAAATGACTAATGAAGTAAGGAAAAAGAATTAACAGATAATGAAAATAATCATCAGTTGAAGCCCTAGTGTTTAATCCAGGTGCCCATATTGGTTTTGAATGCATTTCCAAGATGTCTAAACACCTCAGGGGATTTCTTAAGCATTCAAAATAAATTCGAATGGTCACGCCATGGCCAGTGTGTCGTGAGATTAGCACATCCTTGAGGAGGCAACGTGTGTGTGTCTGTGTGTGGGGGTAAACTTGGTCATCTCTGCACTGGCTGCCATTTAGTAGAACAGAATTAGGCGTGAGGACGTCTGTCCGGTACCAAAAAATGACATCAGCCAGTTGGCAGAGGAGGTGTCAGAGCAGGTGCTATATGGGAACGAGGGAGGGATGGAGACATGCGGGGAGGGGGTGGAAATGGGGAAGGACAGGGAGAGGATAGAGGGAGGATGGAGGTGTGGGACAGCAGAGCAGAGGGTGGTGCAGGAGGATGGGGCAAGAGCCAAGAAGAGTGTCCAAGTGAAGCTATTTATAGCTCTCCATCATGGGCCATTCTACCAGGCCCTGATCACCACCAGTATTATCCCTTTATTTCCCCTCTGCTCATATTCAGCTCATA
This sequence comes from Pelmatolapia mariae, assembly GCF_036321145.2. Lineage (NCBI taxonomy): Eukaryota > Metazoa > Chordata > Actinopteri > Cichliformes > Cichlidae > Pelmatolapia > Pelmatolapia mariae. The sequence continues at coordinate 23,446,599 of NC_086244.1, forward strand.
ACCAAGAGGAGGCAGGAATACATTTACCTCTGAATCATGTCACGTCTCTCTATTCTTAGGCAGGAGTGTTTAATATTTCTGACAGTTATGTCAAAAAAATATGAAAGATAGTAGTTTTGTCATGATGCTTTTCGTGTGAAACGCTGCATGCTTCAAGGAGTTGATTTTAGGCTATATTGTAATACCCATACACACACTTTTAAGCAGGAGTGAGTGTATTTCTTAAGCACTATACCCCAAACAAAAATGCGAAGGTACTTTAAAAGTGTCAGATTCATACTATTTTATTGTATACATGTCTTCTACTAGGGATCGTATGGAAATATTGTACTGTACCACATTTATTTGACAACTTTGCAGATTTTAGATATGACATATAAAATGACTATTGCAGGTAATTCATGAATTAACTGAGCAGAAAAGTATAAATTAAATTTTACAGCAATCGAGAATAAAACTACATGGAGTGTGACAGACTTACATAGCACTTACACATGCATAATGCTAAAGTAATGCGCAGTAAACACCACTGCAACCATCTTAGCTCTTTCTGTCACCTGTTTTGTTTTTAACAGAAACCCTACAGACAGTTGAGAAACAAAAGGAAAGGATGAGCCACCAATTAACCCAACTGTACTATTTGCAGTGTAAACGCAGTCTTTTGACCTGTGCTTGACATTAGGTGACCCAGCTACAAGAGATCCATTACTGTCCGTTGCTTCAGCAAGGTTATCATGGGAATAGTCAAAGCATCCATATCACAGGGCATCAAATGCCGCTGTTTTTTTTTTTCAGGAGCCACTCAAAACACAAAGATATGTACAAGATGTCCTTTGGTGTTACGGCCAAAGTCTGCATAAGGAAGGAGAATGAGTGATGGTGGTGTAAATCACAAGCATGTCAACCAAGGCAATGTGGTTTGTGTCCTGTTTTGGAAGCTTAGCATTTCACAATTTGTTTTGCTTTTATTTTTTTTTTTAACTTGGTGTTTACAAGTAATTTTACTTGCAGTTTAGATTCACTATTTTTAGGAAGATATTGTGGTTTTGGTTAACATATGTTGCTTTAAAAGATTATCCCAGTGGTGTAAAGGGGGGCCAAAACCAGCTTCTATACAGTACTGGTTTGGACAGACACAGCCAAGGCCATCCTGTGAGTATTTGTGAGACACTTTGACAAAACTGCAAAATCTGACGCTTAGGGAGAAAAAGCAGTTGGCAACCAAGTGGATCATAATGAAAGAGTAAGTTATGTAACCGATTAAAAACAGAACTGCTTCTCAATTTTTAGTGCACGTTGTTCCTTGTTAAAATTAATGCTTACATTATCCACAAGGCAGTTTAAATTCTGGCTTTAATCAGAGATACATGGATACTATGCTAGTAGCAGCTATTTTAGCTATGAGCCACTATCCAATAGCAGAAATGAAAAACATGCTACAGAGATCTATTCTTCATGTAGACAAAAGGCCATTTTGTTACGTACACCTGTTCAGTTGTACGTTAACACAAATATCTAGTCAGCAGATCACATTGCAGCAACTCAGTGGATTCAGGCATAAATCCGGAGAGTAACCGTGCTCAAGACAACCTGCTGAAGTTCAAATCGGGCATGAGAATGGCGAAAAAAAAAAGTGATTTAAGTGACTTTGAATGTGCCATGGTTGTTGATGCCAGACGGGCTCGTCTGAGTAATTCAGAAAGTGCTGATCTACTGGGATTTTCCCACCTAGCCATCCCTTGAATTTACAGGGAATGGTCATAAAAAGAGAAAAAAATATCCAGTGAGTTGCAGTTCTCTGGAGAAAATGCCTGGCTGCTGTCAGGAGCAGAATGGGAAGTTAAAAGAAACTCAAATAACCAAGTTAGAGCAAAGTTATGCAGAAGAGCATCTCTGAACTCACGACACATCAAACCTTGAAGCAGATGGGCTCCAACAGCAAAAGACCACACTAGGTGCCACTCCTGTCAGCTAAGAGCAGCAAACTGAGGCTACAAGCTCACCAAAAATAGAAAACTGGAAAACTGATGCCTGGTCTGACAGTCAGACAGCAGGGTCAGAATTTAGAGCAAACAGCGTGAGGGCAAGGATCCATCCTGTCTTTAATAAACAGTTACTGGTTACTGTATGGTGGTGGTGGTGGTATAATGACTTGGGGAATATTTTCTTGGTAGACTGTGGGCTTCTTAGCATTATTTATACACCACAGCCTACCTGAGTATTATTGCGGGCCATGTCCATCTAATTATGACCGCAGCGTACAGATGTTCCAACAGCTAATGCACCAGATCTCAATCTAATAGAGCACCTTTGGGATCTGAATGAACAGGATATTCACATCATGGATATGCAGCTGACAAATCTGCAAAACTGTGTGATACTATGATGACAACATGGAACAAAATTTCTGAGCAATGTTTCCAGCACCTTGCTGAATCTATGTATAAAGACGTCTGGCAGGTCTGAAGGCAAAAGGGGGGTTCAAGCTGACTTCCCACCAAATATCTTCACTGTATGCTTGCTCAAGTAACGCAAGTATAAACAGACTTTAAAATCTGGCATGTTTACCTTCAAATTAGAAAACTAAAATGTTAAAAGTACAGCTTTGTTCATGACAACATGAGTATGTCTACACCTGGTGTGGACAACAGAACCCAAAAAGTTGGCCTCATAACCAGAAAAAATACATCCAAAAAATCTCGAAAAGCATTCCCATAAATCACACGGTGACAGATAAGCTGGAGTTAAACAAAGTTACTGTGCATGGATCTGCAACTAGACCTTATCCAGGCCCACTCCTACAGCGGCCTGCAGCACTAAGCCATTGTGATGAGTTGTAATGTCTCTGGGCCACGTGTAACACTATAATAGTGTCTTTGTCTTCCACTTATCTGGCTGCAGCTCAGACTGTGGAGCAGTGTTTCAACAGCTACTGTCTAACTATCAGACCTAAGGACACAATCTAGCTCTCTGTGTGAAGGCTTACTGTCAACCAGTCTGCATTGACAAAATAATCATCTGAGTTGAGACAGATAAGTAGATTTTTTTTTCTTTTTTTGCACGCCCACACTGACGCCTTTATAGGAAGCTGGAGCTGGCAGAGGTTAGGCACTTTTCTTCCTCTGCATGCCACAAGCAGACATGCAAATCTATCTCCAGTAAAGACATACTGTAAACACTACTAAGCATTATAATATAGGAGTACATGCTAAAACACTTTTCTCAGTTTTCTTGAATAAATGCACACACATGTAGCACAGATGACCAGACGCTGTAGTGTATGGTGCAAGCTCCAACTTAGGAAATGTCCTTGGCTTTTCGCTTGTTTTCACGGTGAATCCCAGAGTCCACCCACACAGGCAAGCCCTGCAGAGACCTTCTGTTCCTCAACACAGGACACAAACATGCACAAAACACACACGCACGCACACACACGTATATTTAGAGAGAGACAGCCACCCAGAGAAAACAACAATAGAGAATTGAGGAAAGATTTTATTGTGACTCTGTGAAGCATTTCTATTTGTCATTTTGTGGTTTGCTCCAACTTGGACATTTATTATAGACTCGTTGACTAAATAATGTGCAGATGGTGACATCTGGAAAGAGAGATTTCATTGTTCAAAAACTGCACACATTACATCTCCTGAATCTTTACGCACCCTTTCAAAAACTTTTGTTCGACTCAGTCGATGCTCCGTGGACAAGAATGAGTTAAATTAGGCTTAACAGCACACATTGACACCAGCAAACAGCAAAAACAGTTGGGCCTGTGTGTTTTATGGAGCCAGCAGAGAGTGGAGTACATATGGATGCCTCACATTATGGCACATATCACTATAATGTGTGTGGTAATGGCCGTGAAACCACATGTCACTGTGGATGGAAGAGAGACTCCAGAACAGAGGCAAGGCCCAGAGCCAGAACGGTATTGCAATTCACCTTCAATCGCTCTCCATCTCTGTTTTGCTCTGTCTGTTTATGTCATCTCTCTTTTTTTCTTCCTGATCTCTAGCCCTTACTTTCCGATTCCACTCCGGGTCTCTCACCACTTTTCAAATATCTCATGTTTCCTTCTCGTGCTCTGTCAGTGTCTTTCTCATTTTTCCAGACTTCTCTTCTTTAACCTGAGGGTTACTGCCTCTGAAAGAATGTCCTGCACAGGCCAAAGCAATATTGTGGTTATTCTTTGAAAGAGTCAATTTCATGCTACTCTATAATATCAAATCAAGGTTAAACCAATGACAATCCCGGGAGCAAGACTTCTGCTTATATTTTTGATTGCTTTAAGCATCAAATGGGTGTTTTTTTGTCTTGTTTTAGGAGTACTTAAAATGCACTTTAATGGCCCTTTTTCATTTCGCTGCCGTATGTGAAGCAGCCTGTGAACGTAGACGTCATTGAAAAAAAAACTTGGCTCAGGTTCAGTCAGCATGGTGGTTTAATGCGAATAGCTTCAGACTATAAAGGTGATCCGCTCTTATCACATCCTCTCCTTCTGTCCATTTTACTCCCTCTTATCCCCCAGCAGTGACGCTGGCAGCACTGCATGTGCCCCACCTTTGCCATTTTTCAGTATGACACTGCATGAGAGTGAGAGTGTGACTTTAAAGCATGCAGGCAGGCTTTGCTCTAATGTTTGTCTCCAAGTGGAAGTCGCCTGGCAAAGTCCAGAGAGGCTATTGACAGTGGACTTTGGAGGGTGGAGAGATGAAGGCACACTGCGCCAACACGCTGAAACACACGCACACGTCCCAACTCACACTTGGATCATAGGCTGGTACAGCCCCAGGCTATTGCAGGGTAATAAAACGATCCAGTGAAAATGCAGGAGGAAATGACAGGGAGAAATCTGTTAGTGTCCTACAGCTGCTACTCTAATCAGATGCACGTTGTGTTTAACTTGGGCCTTGTTTGACTGAAATTCATCCACTGAACACAGGTTTCAGGTATACATGTGCTGTTGTCAATAAAAAGAACCACAGCGCTTGGATGTATTTTTCAGTAGTTTGTGTCAAACAGGCCTGTTGTAGGTTAACGACCCTTGGGTGGGCTCTTGCTGATTCCCCACCTTCTGCCACTGTGGTTTTACCTCTCTGGAAACTCTGGCTCTACTGCTGGCACAAAATGGCTACCAGATGCAGCACGCTGGCATAGGTGAAAGTCGGCCACAGAAAAACCTCTTTATAATAGTTTCTTCAAAGCTTTTAAAAATCCAGCTACATCAATAAAGATCTTTTGTTTATCCCTTTACAAAGATATTCACACCGATTTAGATGCGTACCACTTTTACACACAACCACTGCACTCAGTGGTTTTAAAAGAGAAGATTCACGAGGACGTCCGATATCGTTCAGTCTGTGCTAACCTCGTACCTACACCACAACCCCTCATTTATCCGTCAACGTATGCAAACGTATCACGCAAAATCACTAAGACATAAAGAGGCGTATACATCAATACACAATCTCAAGTACGCACACACATGCACGCACACACACAGACTACTTATCTTGAGATCATCTGCCCAGAGAGAGAGATGTTATTATAGGACCCTCCCAGACATGATGTCAGTCAGCTCCTAAGAGCTGTCTTTAAACCTGACACAAGCTCAGGCTTGTGACGTAGGACTTTTTCATTATCTACTGTATATAGAACTGTGCTATAAATTTATATGAAAGTCTTTTGTTTTTCAAATTAGGGTCAGTCTCTGCTGGTGTCGGTTAATGCTCGAACAGCAGGCCTAAGTAAGACGTTTTCTGCTTTTTGTTTTGTTTTTTTCTAGCAGAAAAATACATATTCTCAAGAAGTAGCTAAAGCAAGAGTCTTCTCATAGAGCAATGGAGATGTATAATTATGGGTTGTGTGTGTGTGCGCGCGTGTGTGTGTGTGTGTGTGTGAGAGAGAGAGAGAGAGAGAGAGAGAGAGAGAGCATGTGTGCAAGTGCGGTTTGGGGAAGAGGACTGGGGGGAAAAAAGAGAAAAAAAATGTTGTAATTTTTACAGTGAATTCCAGCTTGATAACCAGAACCAGCTGGCTTTGTCTCTTAAACACACATACACAGACACACGATCGCACACACACCAATCCTGAGCAATTGTTCTTGCTTTGACATTTAAATAAAAACCTATTAAGTAAGTTCAGCGGTTATTCAAAAATAATACTAAGAGACATGCAACTAAAACAGCAAGCACTGCATGCCCGCTTGCAATAATGATTAATGATTGTAATCATTACAATAATAAACTTGTTTACCATTTTTGTAACTCTGTGTCTGACTATGAAGACAAAAAAAGAAGCCTACGTGCAAATTTCCTGCAAATGCCCCATTTATTGGTTGGGTTACAACATTAATAAAATCATTTAAAATTTAACATCATTATGATTCACTTTGTGGAAAAGTTTAAAAGATAACTAACGACCAGTCCCGCTGCCTGCTTTTTACTGGTCGCTTCAGAAGTTGCGTTCACTTCTTGTGTGTATATCTGAATTGTTCCATCATCTCAAAGGAGCAAAGTTACCAGACAACGCACGCAAAAACAACATCACCTATCAGTGACACGAGATAAAGCAGAGATGAGTGATCCGTGTTTACACTCAATGCAAATGAAGGATAAACTGCTGGAATATCTACCAGATTCCTTTATCAGTATTACAGTAGTTTTCAGCCCTGTGCACTTCAACCTCCAACATGCACAGAGACTGCTCGGCAGTTGACATCTCTACTAAGCTGCCTCCTTGACCCCAGCTGCCCCGGGCAACCCCTTGTTGTTGCAGTGTTTAAAAAGATGTGAGGTGTATAGCCTCCCACCAGGATAACTCTGCGAGCGAACACAGATTAAAGGCTGCTCATCTCCGAATGCGAGCCCTTAAGGATACACACAGCACAGCAGAGCAATTGCATGTGTGTGTGTGTCAGTGTGCTTGCGTGTGTCAGTCAACACATGAGCTCACAGTTTCTGCGATTTAACTTCTGTGCATATGTGTGTGTTTGTAGCAGATGCCGCACGTGTGTGTGTGTGTGTGTATATATTCCTACTTCAATCTTACATCTCCAATGTGTAAAGCCTTTAATTTTGAATGGAGACAAATGCTGCGCAGGGCCATACTGAGGCAATGAAAAGAACCATTTCTCTCTACCTACAGATCAATGGGTTCCCATTCAATTAGAAAGTCTGAAACCATTAGCACCCAGCTAATGACTCCATTCTGGGGAGCTGGGGAGCTTTGGCCTCGGGGTAGGATGGTGGCGTGTGGGGGAGCCAGAACAGCATCCAGACTGGGTGGGGGATTTCTTTAACTGCATGCATTATGAGCACATTACACTTCTTTAGTGTCTTATAGGGCAAGTAGTACACTTTCCGGATAGCATATTGCAGCAGGGTGTTGACTACTTTGTCCTCTGGTATTGTTTCAAAATTGCTAAAGCCTTGCACCTATTATTATTACTTTGGAAGGGTTTCCACATTCTCACCTCCATTATTCTCTCTGTTTGGCTTTTAAAATAAATAAATAGTTGCAAGTATAAATAGCTTTGTATAACTCATAGTGCTCCATTTACCAGCTCACCTATTTGCAATCCAATTCCACAAAGCTCTCAGATGAGTGAGGGGTTAACCTGCAGGTCCGCCTACTATTGCTGTAATGATGACAGCTATTCATTAGAGTCTGATGGAGCTGATGGAGGCTGTACTCCTCCACACCCAGTATTGCTATGCCATTTTCAGCACAGTCCTGTCACAACCATTAATTCACCTCATCTCGTCAAATATATTATCAACTGGTCTAGAAAGAAACTTACAAGAAGAAAGTAGGCATGCAGCCAAGCAGACAGAAAAATGGTTGCATATAATAAGGTTTACAGGTAGGAACCATGTGGCTACAGGCAGAGGTAGGATGCCATGGTCAGAGTCCATATCCTGTGTCTTAATGATGTGTGTTGTGGCCTCAGGGGAATGGCAGCTTTAATGGGGAGGCAGTCTGCCACTGGTAAACACATGCTGTAGCGCAGTGAAAACACTGCCGGCGAGGAATTAGGTCATTTGTGATAAGCATAAGAGCAGCATCGCCTTGAAATCATTTTTGGCTGCGTGCGTGTGTTTGTGTGTTATGTGGAAACACTCCCCATTAAACATTTGTTTAGCTTGACATTAGTTTACTTCAAAAGTCTGCTAACCTAGACAAGTCGAACTCAAAACTCTTTTTCTGTTTATTGCAGAGTAACTTGAAATCGCTTCAGTCTCGGAACTAATTCATCACAAACAGGCTGTTACATTCAGGGGGGGGGGGGCTTCCCACACTCAGGCCCCCACTTACTCATGCTGCCGATTTAGACCCCGAGTCCAATGTAAAGTTATCATGGATATAATGATATTACATTTCACCGAGACATTTGTACGCAGTGAATGAGCCATGACACCAGCCACATGAGGTAAGGAGTTGGCCCAGTACGGAGGTTGCTGAGGTTAAACGGAAAAGCAGGGGATGTGTCATTACTCTGAAAATTTTTTTTTAAAAAAACACTGGTCATGATTCAGCTCACTCTGTAGTAAAGATCAAGTGTTAACATAATCACTTCTCCAGATTTTAGAGAAACTTGTCATTATTAGAAGCAGAGTGTTTGATGGACAGTACATATGTAGGTAAAGGGTAATAAACAAGAGGAGCAGAGGAGGAGGGAGGAGAGGAGAGTCCCATTCAGCCCTCCAATTGCTTCAAGTTTGATTGCTTTGGTCTGGCCGCTCCAGTACAGGAAGAGCCGGGAAAGTAATCGGCCTCATTCGCGCTCGACAAGCAGGGCCTGTTTTACTCTCCTCCTGGGACGCCCAGTGTGGTGGTGTAGTAATGGGAGATGGGTGAGAGGCGTTGGAGGGGATCACAAGGGACAGTGAGGGAGGGGGAGAGGTTAGGTGTGGAAGGATGCGATGCAGGATAGAGGGGAGGGTGCATGGTTCTCTCCCTAAGAAGTGCTAACTTGGACAGTGGGAGGAATTTTCTGTGGTTTATCCAACGAGAGCTGCTCCATCTGTATAAACTGAAGCCTGCCAAAATGTAGGCTCTCTCTCTCTCCACACACACACACACACACACACACACACACACACACACACACACACACACACACACACACACAGACACACACACACACTAAAGGCTGCCAGAATGTCGACTCCCTCTGTCCAAAGAGGAGCAGAGAAACTTAACTCCCTCATTACTCGCTCAGATAAAAAAAAAAAAGTAAAAATCTCCTTTACAATTTGCATTTCATTCACGGAAGATGCTAGCCTCAACATCAAGAGCAATTTTTTGGGCTTCAGTGGCTTACCCAAGGACACTTCGACATATAAGCACAACCCACTCTAACTCTGAGGAGCAGATGTTATAAGAAACACAAATGAGCACACGCAGAGCAGAACTCACACACATGCAAGTGCTCGTACGCAGGCAAGCATGCACACACGCACGCAATCCGTTGAGAAGGTGAGTCGTGAGGCTCTCCTGGCAACAGAGTACTTAAAAGAATTGTTTTCGCCCCTTCTGCCGAGCTGCTCTAATGACAATGGTGTGGAGACAGAGGTTATGTAAGTGTGAGCTGCAATCGCACTCCACGCCATTTAGACGTGACTCAGCTGGCCCAGTGCCTGTTGCGTGAGTGTGTAAGGACAGAAGGCGAGGAAGACAAAGTGAACGTGTGCTAAATGAGAAAGACTGGACAGTCAAATTTAGAGAGAAGAAAGGGGAAAAAAGGTTTAACGAAAGGTTGAGTGCAGATGCATGTAACTCATTTCAGTTGTCTTTTTTATTTTGTTGGTTGCTAATGCAATAAGATGACAAGGTGACATAACATTAAATATGTTTTTACCTACTTATTAACAGTTTTGCATGGTTGTTTGAGTTAATTCCACTAGAATTTCAAATTCAAATGTCTGTGTTTGAGTGTGCATGTGTATTTTAGTATGACACACAGTGGCCTCTTAGTTTCCCAGTAGGGCTTGTGGTAGAGGACTGACATCTTTCCACAGGATATGAGAACTGTGTGATCATCCATCAGAGCTTCAAGCAAAGTGGAAAAACATACGCTCTACAGCGCCTCCTTTTGTGCCTCAGTCTGAATGACTCTCTCTCTTTCTCTCTCCGAAGATGGCTCGTGTCTCTTTAAAACTTTGCTCTTCTCTTGCCAAAGGGGCAGGGTTGTACTCTGTGAGTCACTGGGCTGTCCCTGGCACAGACAGACACACTCACATAAATGTACACACATACACATACACACATATACACATACACACACTTGAACCTCTCCATGTTTATGAGTGGAGCTGGCCCTATGCCCAGCTTTAGGGCTGCACGGCCCCAGCAGTGTATTGCTTAACCCTTCAGGAGCTCATATTGTTCCAATTTAACCCCAAAAGTGGGGAAAAGAGGGGCATCAGCTTAGTATGTCAACACTTAACTGTTCAGGTCAAGCACCCTTACAGTATGTTATCCAAATATCTGCAAGCAAATGCCACATACAATAATCCTAATAAAGGTCAGAACTGACAAGCTACATTTCAAGGAAGCTGGTCCTTTAACAGTTACTTCAGATGGTTGTTTAACTCTTAAGGAGGTCTCTCCAAGCAATGCTACTGCAAAACTCAACAAAGGAGAAGATTTTTTATGACTGGTGTTTAAAATCACAGTTTGCTCTTTAATCTGTTGTTGCTTCACATAACCCTTAGCAAGGTTTCATTCCTCTAGTTTTTGTGGGAGGATGTGCTTAACTGCTGGCCTTGAAAGTTCATTTCCGATACCCACTAACACCAGTGACATTTGATCCTAGAACCTGGTGTATTGTGTCCACTGCATTGTACTAGTATTTCAATCGTTATTTGTTTTTAATTTGTAATTTATACCCTTTTCACACACACACATACATTCATTTACCCATGCAGATCTCCGCTTTGTGACCATGCAGGGTAGCAGACAGTCAATATTTGTACTATGCCAGTGCATGCAGTGGTAGCATGCTTTGAGCAAGTGAGCAAATAGTAAAAACCTGCAATCTGAGCATGTGTACACACAGGGACACACATTTGGCACATTTTCATAGTAAGGACTGAACAGCAGAATGGGACATAGCACGTAAGGCCATGGGGAGCTGGTATGAAGTGTGTTAAGTATGACAGGTGTAGTGACAGATAATTTGACCTCATCGACATCAGCTGTGGGATCTCACTATAAAAGACAGACCCCCCTCTCTGCTCTGCTCTGTGTAAGATGGATCCCCATGGTGCTATCTCTGCTCCAATAACCATGTCAGCTCAGAGGCAGGGCTATTGCCCTCCCACCTTTACCAGAGGGTAACCTCTGGAGTAATCCCTGGAGGGTACCGACTAATAATAGTATATGGATATGATCCTATAGAAAAGACAGTCAAGCACAGAATTAAACGGCAGTCAAATGTATGTTAAACACTGGATGCTTATATGTGGTGGTACTAATGCAGTGTGAATAGATGTAAAACATATGGGGTTTGTAACACTGTTTTAACTGCAAGGATTGGCAACACCTGAACATACAGCGGTCAGGTCAAAGAAACAGACACACAAGAGGGCACATATATAATCACACACACACACACATACACAGAGAGTAGTGAGGAGGGTTGCTGAGGAGTGTTCTGTAACTCTAGTGTGTGTTAATGACTCTCCCAGGCACACTGGAGAATACGTTAAAAACTCTGGTTGTGATTTACTGTGGAGTGAAGCAGGCTGGGACATGACCCAGAGATTCACACAAGCATGCGCACACACACATATACACAGCGCTCAGCAAGGTATTATTTAAATTTAAAAAAAATGAAAGGAGAATGGGGCTAAAATAAGCACCTCAAATTTGGAAATAAATATGTTTTTATGCAAGCCAAATGACAAAGCTGCACTTTCTACACTAAATAAATAATTCAGCCAATTAAGTCATTATCAGTCCTTGCATTTGCATGTCCATTGTAGTTTTACGAGCAACTCTATTGTATTGTTTTTGAATTAAACACTATAAAATATATTCCAAATCTCTTTATACGGGCCATTGACTGGCATTACAGTCACACATCAATCACGGGCCAAGTCACTAAGCACCCATTAAATTGTAACAGCGTTTGTGTATACAGCTTGGCTCTGACCAAAAACAAAAACATATGTCCTCATTTACCCGCCGCAATATCATCACGGCCATACAAACAAGTCATTTTTAATCCGCCAATTACAGATGAGAAAAAGGAAGAAGCGATCAGCTAGACGATCCATCACAAGTTTGTGGCCAACGATTGCTGTAAAGTGCATCACCACAATGTCGCACTGGACGATTTGCGGTCTTCCAATTGACTTTTGATGAACTGAAAGCAAAAGAGGGAGAGCAAAGACCGACAGCTCTATAACCGTTGTAAAACAATAAGAAGACAATAACAAGGTTTTGTTTCAGAATAAGCCCTTGTATATTTTTTCTTTGCCCAAAGCTAGACACTTGCCCTGGGGTGGCTCTTTCATCGCTGGCATGCACAGGCCTTAACCTAAGTGACCTGTATTTACCTTGGATTTACTGAACATCTACAATACAGTGGTGTGAACTGTATTATAGGATATACAGCAACGTGGATTGCAACATGGGTTAAGTTCACCTCTGGTCAGGTTAAGAAAAGATTGGTAGAAGACTGATGAGGTTTGTTTTGGAGAAATCTACCCCCCTCCCCTCTCTTGGAAAAGGTTTGCTAAGTCCTTTTCCCACAGAGCACGGCTCCATGCCCTACTTCTGTCCTTTACCAAGAATAACATGTACCTGGACAACACTGGCCATTTAGACAGCTGCAGAAAAGTGGAGTTAGAGGGGCCTTGAAGTGAAGGAGGAGGTACAAGAAAGAGAAATGAAGGACTGAAGGTAATAATGTGGCATGCAACGAGTAAAAGAAAGAGGGAGAAAGAAGAATCAGGAGAGAGAGAAGACGAGTAGGAGGTTCCCACAAAGTTATGGTGAATGAAAGAGACAGAGAGATATGCCCCGATCCTTTTAAAAGTTAGTTGAATCTCCGGAGGTTTAATTGAATTTGAAATGAGATGGGAGATAGAAAGTTAGCAGAAGCTGTGGAAGGCTTAGCAATGGAGATGAAGAGCCCCGCTGAATGACAGGGGAGAAGACAGAGAGGAGAGGACTCCATAACAGTCGCATACAGAAGAGTCCTGTGTGGGGGGAAAAGATTCGGCCACGCGCAGGTAAATTGATCTCACGGGAGAGTGAGTAATAGTGAAGTAAAAGCTTCGAAGGAAGGTATGGCTTGGAAACAGGAAAACTGAACAAAGCGCAGAGACAAGGAGAAATGAGAGAGTCATAACAGCTACAGGCAGGGGAAAAAAGAAAGAGATGAGCAGTGAAGTTGGAGAGAAGTGGACTGAGGCAGAGCTTTCAAATGAACAGAAAGAGAGGTTTGGGGTGGGCGTAGGCTGAGGTTGTAAGCCGTGGGGCTCTCTCCAGAGCAAACAGAGGCCAACAGAGGGGCGGTTGTCTGGGTCAGGGTGGGCCAGAGGAGGGGACACAAACACCAGGATGTAAAATGTGACAGATCTATTTTAGGGCTTCAGTCTAGGAGCCCTCCTCTGCTCTGAGCCAGGTGTCAGGGGTAGGGGCCAAGGGCAGGACAGCAGAATCTAAAGAATTATTTTAAGTGGATTAGCTTAACCGGAGAAGGTCCTCTAATTTAATTTTTAAGAGCTGTGTGCAATTCAACCGCAATTCCACCAGACGAGTCAAGCGAGGAAAAAGAGCTTTGGGATTTCCTGCGAATTACTGCTCACGGACTGAATGGAAAATGTCACAATATATAAGAAACGTAGATCACTGTGGCGATAACTTAAAGCAAGCGGCTAAAAGGAGAAAACAAATGAACCCATTCAAATGCGCATATGAACATTTCTGTTTCTCTTTTTTCTTCTGCTCTTTCACATAATCATTTCTTCCGTTGTCCAAGAGCCCGCTTCATAACATCACAATGATTGTCACATTTTCCTGGTTTCTCAATATTCCGGTATTTTACAGTGCTCGGTTGGTTTTTCTACAGAAAAACCGATCACACGAACACACTTCCTCTTCCTCTTCCTCTGTTCGTCTTAAAATGACCAACAGCAACAGGGAAGTTTGAGGATACATACTGTGGGTGGTTTATTTCCCAGTATCTCTCGTAAGTCATCCGCTGTGATTCCAGTGGGGTGGTAAGAAATACCTTTTTACAATTTGCAAGCATCACACTTCCTCCATACATGCTCCTATTTCACCACTCCCTCACAGTCTCTCACCTATGCACCACCCCGCCACCTTACATTTGCTACCCCACTCTCAATCCTCACGCGCATCTTCGAAGCAAGCCCATTCTCCAATTGTGCAGCCACCCACCACCTGCTTTCTCCAACCTCACCCCACCCCCAACCTGATCTCTGGTCCGGGCCTATCAGGATCCAGGCAGAGCAGCTGATTATGCAGGCAGCTGTCAGCCCTTTCAGGTGAGGCCCCCCAGGCGACAGTTTAACTGCTTCAGACTGAGGCTGTGCCACTGAGCCTGACAGTAGCACGAACAACACAGAGAAAAGAATGCTAATGGATCAAATCAGATCAGTGCTGAGATGAGAGGAGGGAGCGCGGAGAAGAGGAGGGTGCTGGCAGGAACTCCTGATCAGCTGTCATTCAGGCGAGGCCTCGTGTGTGCGGTAACGTGTATTTGTTGTGCATGTTTGAGCGAGAAGCACTGGCCGCCCAGGATTACGCCCCCAGTTACTGACATGTTTCCCTCCACAGAGCCTTGAAGTTCAAGAGATGAAGGAAGGGTGTGAACAGAGGGAGGGAGGGGCTGGCAAAGGCGATGGATGGATAGATGTGGGAGGCTATATACAGTACACTGCTCTGTTCCTTTCTTCTTCCATCTAAGATGCCTTTCCCACCTTCCATCTACCCAGCATAACTCCACCTCTGTCTTTGACTGTCTGTCTGCCTTGGAGCCATACCTCATCTGCAGAAAAGGCAACATATCAAAACTTAACGGCATTTCCTTTTCTGAATAATGCTGAGTTCAATATTATTTTGTTTTGAACTTCACTCGTGCGCTTACTTCTTCCTCCTCCAGGGCAACCCCTTTATGAGGAGAGACGAGAAGCTTTAGCACCATCACTTACGGGCAGTCAAACAGCCTCATGTGTGGTGGGAGCTCGCGATTGAAACATACCACACCGAAGACTTCAGTTCCCCTTCTTTCCAATCTCTGAATGTCTGATTCCATTCGCCTGTGCAGGACTAGAGACAGAAAGTTAAAGCCTACATGTGCATGTGTTCATGCCATGAATGAATAATGCACTCTGACAGCAGAGACAGATGGATATATGATCACCAGCTAAAGAGGATTGCTGTGACACTGAACCAGGAAGTGCTTGTCAAGTCATGTTACAACTCCCTGCAATGAACTCACTGTAGATGTCTTTCAGTGTTGGCAGAATCGTCACCCGTAATCAGAGTGCTGCAGGAAAGTTTAACATTTCAGCTAAGCACAAAATTACCTAAAATAGCAAACTGACATCTTCCTGAAAATCAAGTTGAATGTCTTCAAACACAAGCAGCTTGACGTGGCTCCCTCCACTCCACTGCTCAGTCTCCCCTTTAAACCCATCCTCACCCTATTCCTGGCAGATGGCTTTAATTAATATAGACATGATAACAAGATTCCCGGTGATTAATACATAGAGGAGTTATGGATTTCATTCTAGGGATTCCAGATAACATGATTAACAGCATTTGGAGTTGGGGCATCTGGCAACTGATTTGAAATGGAGGAGGGCATAAGCAATTGTAAGATGTGCGTGTGTGTGTGCATGTGTGTCTGCATTGTGCACGCCATATTTTGTTAGGTATTTATGTGTGCATCTGTCATTCAGAAAGATGGATACTATAAGAATGCTGGGGGCCTTTTTATCCTCTTGTTATTGTGTAGCCAGCTGTCCTTAGTGCAATAACAACACACAATAGAAAGACAATGTATTAAAATGCATTGTTTGCACATATTAAACATTAAAGCAAGTTTCATTTATACCACGAAAAAAAAGCACGCTGATGGATTAAAGAGGTTTCTTCTAAAATAAAAGCTGACTTGTGTGTCAAACAGAAAAATTCAAGATTTTTATAGGATATGGTTGCAGTTTTAAGAGACTGCATAAAAATTGTAGCTGATAGAGAAAATTGATAAAAAAAAAATAATAGTAAAGACACTGGTTTCTGAAGTGAGAACGACTTTCAGCTAAAGCCAAATCATAAAGTATATGAGAGTGATGCAAACAAGTACATCTGGGACAACTCCCAGGTCCTCTTTCTATATTCACCACTGGAACTTTCTTTTCATTTGATTAGCCAATTCCTGGAGACACAACTCAAAATACAAAGAAAAAGCACCAAATACAGTGGATAAGGGCATTTTAGGGAAGTTGAGAAGCTATTTTAATGGTTCCTCTTTGAAGAAAGTGTTCCCTCCTTCAAATTTGTGGTTAATTTTGTTTTTGCTCACATTCAGTTCTCCTGTATTTTTGCCTGTATGGAGACACTGAGCCTGACAAACTAAAACCATATGGAGCACCGCAGAGTCTTCTGGCCTAACCTTTTATCAGCTGTTTACGTCGATGGTTACTTGGATATCTTTGTTGGCATTTCGAAATGTGTCATCACAAAGGAGACTAGCTCAAACAAACAACAGAGTACACAACTGATCTGCCTTCTGGGGTTAACGGTTAAGGGTTATCGTGTCAATCTCTAGCTTGTTCGAACTTCATGGCGTGCGTCTCCACGCATCAGTCACACTCCAGAGGATCTGTCCAGCTTACACACAGATACACACTGAAACAAAATAAGATGAACCCTACAGATATACTTAAAAGGAGGCCGAGGGGAGAGTTGTGCTTGGAAGGTTATTCATGCCCATTTGTATGCATGCATCTCAAGTTTAATTTTGTGACAACTAATAATCATAATGACAGCAATACATTACTCCAGCAATGACAATTTCATTATAGTGTAAACTTCAGAATCTCCTTTTTGTGCATAATGAAAGTAAGAAGTGAAAATCAGACTCCTTCTGAGAGAAACTAAGACTAAACAGATAACAGTTTTTGTTGGAGATACCTCACAATAATGTTTAATTAATGTTCCAAGGATATCCCTGTCAGTTATCAGTGAACAGAGCTAAAGTAAGAGTCAAAAAGATAACAGAGATGTTCAGATAATAGGGGAAAAAAATCTTTAAAAAGTCAATAATCTTTCTAAGATATATTAAGTTCTGATTATTTTGTTTGTTTGTATTATTCTGCACTTACAGGCAGCTGAATATGACAAATAAAAGAGGTCACGTCATATCGTGGGGATTTAATACAGCTACTTTTTCTTATCTTACTTTCTTTCATAAAACACTTAACTAAGTTGTCAAAATGACTCATATCATACAGCAGTACCCTACAACACACTCTGATAGTATGAATAGTGAAAGTCACAGAGGAACAAATGCTTTAGAGTAACATGTGCTGACTATGAATTTGATTATTTATTTTCCAAGTCATGCTTTCTTTAAATGATTAGGCAATCACTACGAACTTACATGAAGTCTAAAGCAAATTGTTTATTGCTTCCACCCCGATCTGATAAGAGATAAATCTAAATAATTAAAGTAATGGTTTATTTATTGAGGGAGAAGTTTAAGCTGAAGCCCAGTTTCTAATAATATCGGTTGAGCAACATGCTCTGTGAATCATTGCTCAAAATTTAACTCAGCAGTACTTTTAATTAAAAGCACAACAACATAAAATTCAAAATACAAACTTTTACAATTCTTCTGTTTATTTATTCTGTTTATTTACGTCAGAAGGGCTCCACCATTATCCGTTTTGCTGTAGTTTAGTATAAAAGCAGAAAACCTTAAAATAAATCCAGTTTACCATTTAGTTGCTACATCCCCTCGCAATTAGTTGCCCTCATAATTTTCCCTGCCTTGCCTTCGCCTCTGTAGTTTCTCTTTTGCAGTCAAGCAGACACAGTAAAGAGATTGAGAGAGAGTCATTTGACAAAGAAAGGGTAAAAGCTGGCACTGAAAGTGAATCAAGGGAGCAAAAGCAAACAGAGGAAGGAAGGAGTGGGAAGGGGGAGAAATGGAGGATGGAACTTGGCGGGGGAAGGAAAGGGAATGAGAGAAGAGACGAGGGGGTGAAACTGTAAGCAGAGTGCGGATAAACTCCAATGAAAACAGAGGGTCAAATGTACCATTTTTATGCAGAATGGGGATAGAATCATTACCACTTCTTCAGAGCAATAGGGCACTCTGGTCCACGACCTCGAGTTGTACAAAGCCAGAACCAGACCACAGAACAAAGGCAGAAGGAGATCGACTGGCATTCAAAGATCAATCAAAGAAGCATATTGAGAACTACCTGCAAGGTACTTACAGAAGGACAAAAAGAACAGTGACCTACTTTTGCATTTTTGCATTTCTCCCTACATAGACATAAACACCCCACACAAACCTCACATACGCAAAGATTATCTAACACACTGCCCACAAATGCATCAGTCCACATCCAGGGTCACGTTGACTGCAGCCGCTGGGACAGAAGTGCAAGACAACCATCCCTGCTTCCTGTTTTTCTGGAAATGAAACTATGTCAAAGGCATTAATGTTGGTAGAGTGAAACACAAGCATTTAAAAACTGATCCCTAAAGCTCATGCAAATCTAAACCTGTGCACACACAAAAACACAGAAACTTTTAAAAACCCACAATCCACAGTTAAAACAAGAGGCAGGACGCAACATGGTTCTGCAAGACGCCATGCATTTAATCAGAGATCTGATCAATGGCAGTAAAAACGACCAAAACAGGCAAATAGTGATTTTATCTCTAAATTTTCACTCTTTCAGACCTGCTACTGGTTGCTACTGCAGTTTAGCAACAGCCTGTCATCCCCCGCTTTAGCATCTTGTCAAGGCAGCACTGGCGCTGTAACAGAGAAGGTTTGGAAGAAAACATATATATAGTTGTGGAAACGGCACTCCTGGGCGCCAAGCTTGTGTCTGAAGATAGATGTTACACCTCAGAGGGGGAAAAAATGGTGAGACAGCTAAATCATTGCAAGACATATGTTAAAGGAAGGGAGTTGAAAGAGAGCTTACAAAAATATATTCACAGAAAATGATAAATAGAGATTCATTCATATGTTCATTCATTCTGCAAAGTAAAAATACATGCTTATATGCTGTTGCTATCAAACAGATATTAAATGGACTGGTGCCTTTCTATTCTATTTAAGCATTCAAACTGCTTTCTTACTACAAGCGTCATTCATACACATATTCACAGATCCATGCAAGGGCTATTTTCTGGGCCTAATGTTATTATTTAACATTCACCTTCTCAAACTACAATGGATGGGGCAGCTCAGTATCTTGCCCAAGCTGGGATCAACACACCAATCTTCCGATTACCAACCTTCTCCTCTCATTAATTCTAAGTTCATCCTGTAATAGTGAGCAAAATATGCTTTTTTAATAATGTCACCTTGGACTCTGTAAACAGGTCTGGACAATTTCAGACAAGAGAAAGTGGGAAAGCCATTTTGCACAGCTGAAGTATAAAATGTATTTGATGTATGTCTGTTTGAGAGGGTAGATGAGTAAGTCAAACAGTTGCTGAACTCTAACCCTAAACTTTATTTATGCCTCAGGTGCAGTCAGATGTACAGAGAAGAAAGGTGTGTTGCTATGGACATCTGTTTTTTGTCCAAACTTTTACTCAACTCTCACACGCAGAGTCGAAGATGTTCTTCCAAGAATTTCAGCTGACAAAAAAACTGACATGTACAGTGTTGTTGGAGCTATTCTACTTAATATCTACTTCTGTATGCACTCTTCATGTCAGGCAGAAGTGTTAAGCTGGATGTTATTTCTACTGATGTTTTCCATAAGCCCTCACATGAACATTTCCAGCCACCATTCAATTCTAACACCCCCATGGGGCTCACTCTGTTCTGGCCCCTAGTAGCCCTTAGCTCGCTGACCCCTACACGTTTCTCTTGGCCCCTATAGGCAGTGAGGGATTGTACAGGAGGCAGGGTCTGAAGATTGGGGGGGGGGGAGAGACGGGGTCAGCAGCGATAGAGAGGAGCACTTATTCAGGAAAAGCATTAAAGAGGCAGGTATTGATTTGGGATTTTAAATGTTTTTCACAGTGATATATCCAATTAGCCCCTGAACCCTCCATGAGTGTATAGCGGGCTCCCCTGAGGCTGAAGAGAGATCCAATATTACACTTCTCCTCATGGTTCCCTGAAATGATAAGAAATAGTACCTGTAAAAGTCCATAATTCTTATTCCACTTATTATTCATTGCAGGATTATGGTTGCGAAACTAAACTCTTTTTCCATGCGGGTCCACCAAAGTTCTTTTTTGACTTGCATCTGTTTTTATCATGTCCTCTCTCTGCCGTGTGTGTGACATGCCGACTTGTTCAGGCAGTGTGGACAGCTCCTGGATATTGGTAAGCTTTAATTCTCTCTGCACATCCACATCTCCCTCCTCCTCCTCCTCTTCTTCTTACTCCTCCACCTCCTCCGTCCCCCGCTCAATCGATGGTAAGTTATTTAGCAGATAAAAGAGTTGGATCAATCCACCAGCACATATCAGAGTGCCAGCAACTTGTGTATATTATCTGATGCATGTGCATGTGCGTTTGTGTGTGTGCACGCCAACAGAGACAGAAAGTGTCAATGGCATAAGCATATGTGTCCATACCCAGATATCTGAGCATGTGTGTGCCTAAAAATACAGTCCCTCTCCGTGTGTGTGTGTGTGTGAGCGTGTGTGCGTGCTTTCTAGTGTGTACATACCCACATGTTACTGCCACTATGTCAGAACCACAGAGATACAGAGAGGAGAAGACGAGAACGTGTCCTTGGCTGTTGAACGACAGTCACCTTTTATTCTTTGTACATGATGTGCAGACTACTTGCTGGGGTGTTCTGCCTATTGTAAATATTTAATTTAATTCCATTTGTCATTACGCACATGAATTGAGGCCACTGAATTGAATAAGTGAAAATGGCTAAGACATGTGTAAGAATACGCCTCCCACTTACAGACAGGCAAAGTGCTGCTTATAATAGAAAAGGAATGTGAGAGGGGGAGACAAGAGAAAGAGTTTGTTTTGAGCAAAGTGAAGAGCATAAATTCAAGCCAAAGTGGGACGGAAACATGGAATGATCCTAAAGATGGCATGAGGGATAAGATGTTAATTTGAATGTTACGAAAGCAAGACAAAAAAATGTTGTTTTATGCCAAAGAAGAAATTGCTTTCAATACCAAGATAACTCAAAGCAAATGTATGAGGCTAGATCAGAGGACAAGCAGAGGGTTTTTTATTATAGCCAAAGAGGAGGAAAAAGTCTTTAAGGGCTTGTGAGGGCAAGACAATGTTAATAAGGTCATGGGGGAACAGCTGTAAATGTCAAAGGTCACCACGAGACACACAGACCAGCACCACATATATAAATGTGCTCAAACACACAAAAACCCTAGATTTACTTCAAGAGGCTGGCTTGTTTCCAGCGCTAACAAAGCATTTATTAAAAAGGAGACTTGTTAAAAAGTTACCGCGTGCGTGTATCTGTGTCCTAATTGCCTAAAACAAAAGCAAAAATAGAATACCTGAAGCAAGCACATCTACACACACACACACAAACCATCTTTATACACACAGTAGACATCCACAATACACCTGCATAATAGTACAAGTGTAATTACACTTCTTGCACCAGTGCACGCTCACACTCACAGAGATGTGTACACCACACACAGCCAAACACTTGAAATTAAGAGTGAGTCACTGCGTTGCAAAGCAGGGCCTGGGGAGTTGGGGATTTCCACACAGAGAAAAACAGGTGACATCTGCCCAGCTCCCATACAAATCTATGTACAGTACACCTACGTACAGCTGCTCTGAGTGCAGTAAAACCTGCAAATATGGGACAGGTAAAAAGATCCTTTATTCTTGTG
Source organism: Pelmatolapia mariae (assembly GCF_036321145.2). Classification (NCBI taxonomy): domain Eukaryota; kingdom Metazoa; phylum Chordata; class Actinopteri; order Cichliformes; family Cichlidae; genus Pelmatolapia; species Pelmatolapia mariae. Next base: position 23,468,688 of record NC_086244.1, read on the forward strand.
AGAGAGAAACATAGGAGAGCTTGGGAAAAACCAGGGTGAAAAAAGTCAGAGGCCGCGCGAGCAGTCAAAGGGTTCTTGCCGCAAACTAAATTACCTCAACAGCTGAAACACACATGCTTATGTGATTTTACACACACACACACACACACATACGCACGCACACACACACACATTTACACGGTTCCCACCCCTAAAGATTCACCCAAGTGCTTACCCATATACACAGTTGAAATGGCCATGCATGGCCTGTTTTCACCTCAAATAAAGTTCACAAAGACCGTACACAAATCAATAAACAACCTTCTAGCTTAGCACCAAACATAGCTTGGCCCTTCTTTCTCCACCACTGCTTGGGTTTTAAACACGGCACGCTTTGCTCTTCCTTTAAAGTGAAGTCAAGTCCCGTCTGCCAGTCAGTTGGTTTTTTTTTTCCTGTTTTCAAGTAAATTAGGAGGCAGATATACTGCAGGAATGCCAGGCTGTACACCACCATAATTGGCAACATTTGGAAGTCTGACTGATGACTTACATGGGAAATCCCCGCATCTAAACCCTGGTCAGATGTGATGGTAAGATTTCATCATTGTTTAGTGTATTCTTTGCAAATTAACCACCTTGAACTAAAGCTGCAGGAATGATATCAAGCAGATGTGAAGATCACAGGCAGCATAAAAATTAGGTTATGGTGAGGTGAAGTGAGCCAGATATATTTTAATGATTCAGCACAAACTACAGCTGAGCTAATCTTAACTGTGGTCTACTGGGTTATGTTTAAATGCTCATATACAATTAAAACACATGGTGCCAATTAAACAATTCAAAAACTTTTTAATGAGAACTTTAAGCCCTTAAATGGAGCAGAGGTATGGAAATCCTGCATTAACTAAATACCTGCAATAATTTAATGTCTGTGATTTAACATAGAAATGTTATTTTGCTTTTTTATTATCAGCATGTTTTAATAGATGTTACACAACACTACTACAACTTCCTGTAATTAAATGAAACAATTTCAGTAAAACATCAGTAGCCAGTCAGCAGGATAGTCTTTGTCTTTGTGTTTAATGATGACAAGTGTGATATTTGTTTCTTCACATTTGTCAGTGTGTCTGATAAATTGTGTCTTTTGTTCTGTCTCTCTTCCATCGCCCCTAACCAGTCACAACAGATGGCTATCCCTCCTGAGCCTGGCCAGAGGTTTCTTCCTGTTAATAGGAAGTTTTTTCTTCCCACTGTCACCAGGTGCTCGCTGAAAAGGCGCTGTATGATTGGTAGATGGGTCTCCACCATAAAATATAAAGCGCCTTGAGGGGACCGATGCTGTGATTTAGTGCTATATGAATAACATTTAATTGAAAATTGCAATGAATTGGAAGGCAATTATAGCTGTTTGGCTATACACAGACTATCTGTCTGTCTAGTGGCCTAAAACTCCTCTCGTGTCTTTCCACCTACCTGTGTACCGGTTTTCCTTTTACTCTGTTTGTCCATTCAGACACTTGTGGCCAGGCAGAAGCACAAAGGCTGAGCATCGATTTGTGCCTCTGTGGTTGGCAGAGAGATGTGCAGTGTGGGAACAGCTATTGGGGAGTCTTTGACACAGGCCAATATTATTCATCCAGGACAATATCCTAAAATGGCTAATTATACGGACCAATTAGAGGGCTAATTAGACAATTATCTAAGCAGACAATTTATTGGCTGAAGAAAATCGATACAGGCGAGATATAGCAGAAGAGATTGGGATTTACTTTATATTACCTCACCTGCACGTGTGAACTTCACACAAAGAGACAAAGAGACACTCTGTAGGTTATAATCCGATCTCTGTATCACTTAGGCCATGAGCCCAAAATCAAAATAGATCCATTTCTAACTGTTCCTGTTTTCTGGGGAGATGTTGGGTTGTAATTTGAATGTTTCCTCTGGGCATGTGTGGGTAGAAGCATTCAGGTGACCGGTGACAGTAGATTTGTTAAAAGAGTGAAAGAGTGAGAGCTGCTGTTCCCACAGGACAGGCAGTGAGAGTTAGGTCCCACTGTAGATCTTATCTGATCATCGTGTCATCACGATAGACCTCTCCTTTAAGTGCCCTCCTCCTTTCTCTGTTTACTCTCCAACTCTCACTCTCTTTACTCTACAGCAGAATCACACAAAGGGTTCATCTTTCTTCGTCGGTTATGTCCCTGACACAAGCGTAGCGCTACACACCCACACAGACACACAAAGCTCATCTTCACTGTGCACAACACTGGCATCCAGTCAAAGTGGCGTTAAATTGTATTAAAATAGTGCAGTGCTCGTCGCAAATTTACATGGGAATTAGGGAGAGTAGAAGTAATTACTCTGGGCCAGTGCCGCTAATTGAATAAAGGTGCAGCCTTTTCTCTTCTCTCTCCTCCTCTGCTCTTTCATTCTATATGTACAACGCTTCTCTTCAATGTCAGTGTGCCACTGCGTTGCCCTCGTCAAGGGCCCACATCATAAGCAAAAGAAATCAGTGGAGGGTGCTTTGCATGCATGCCCGTGTTTCTGTGGGCATTTGTGGATATTTGTTTTCCCGAGTTGTCTTTGTATCGTGTGAAGCAAAAATGTGAACGTGAGTGATCAACACCGTGCATACATGTATGCATTCCCAAGCCTTTTGGGAAATTAGATGGATAAAATCTATGCATGTCAAGATGTAGCTGTTCTGTTAGGTGCGTAGCGTTATTCCCGTGGGAGACAAATCAGAAGCCGAGTGAACAATACGAGCAGATATGCAGACATGACCAGAGCACAAACAGACAGCCTGGGGCTGTGTTTGTAGCAGGAGTCCAAGTAGGCCTTTTAGGTGTGGCAAATATGAGTGTAACTGTCACACACACACACTCTTTTCCCATTAGAACATTTGCATTGGCAAAGTGTATCCTGGCTCATTCCCAGGTTTGTTTAATTCTGTAAAGGCAGTTAATGTTGCAATAAAAAAAAATGCCACTGTATTAACAGATCCCTGCAACACATCACCACTGTTTCAATATCTGTTTGTGCATTCCTGTGGAAAACATATCAAAAAATATTTCAGCGTCTTTTTTTATATTTCAAAACACTCTACAAAGAGAGACATAAATCTTATTTCTTTCTGTGGGTCTGTGTGAAGAGGAGAAGTTGGCTGCTCTCAGGAATATCAACCTGTGGCTGTCAGCCTTATCAGATCTAACCCACTCAGGGAGAACTAAACACACTCTCCCTCTGAGCCACTCTTTCTCACACATACGCTCAAAAAGGCATACATGAAAACACACTTGCTACACACACACACACACACACACACACACACACACACACACACACACACACACTTGACTGTTTATTTACAAACTCAAAATCCATGCTTGAGACAATGCTAACAATAAACTCATATTTGACCATTTGAGTTTATTTTTCACATTATTATTATTCGGCATGACAGAAATGGCAAAGACAAATGGATGTGCTCAAAGTGAATGACAATATTTTAATATTTTGTATTTTTGTACAAATATGGATATAATATATAAAGAAACATTAAAAAGTACATAAAAGTGATTTTTTTTGCAAAATTCAGCTATTATCCTTGGAAAGGATTAAAAAAAATAGCTAGACAGCGTGTGGTTAAGTTCTCAGCCAATAAATAGGTCAACGCTTATCCTCTCATGAAACTACAGCTTTTCATTTACACTGTGCAGTCTGTAACGATTAAATGGATAAGATGTAACACGTTAATGAGTAAGCTTTAGAGGTGGTGCTGGTGGGTGCATTTTGCTTCCTGGGACAGAACTAGTCTGACTGTTCAGTTTTGTTACTGCTGTTGGCTGTTGCTTCAAACTTAACACATAAGAGAAAATCTTCCAAAAATGTTAAAATTTGTTAAAGACAGATACATTAGACATTTGCCTTCTAAAAATATGTTGTTTACCAATGTGCAATACACTGTTAAGCCTCCAAGAATTAGGCCAATCACACAAACAAACAAAAAAACACTCATTTAATCTATAAAGATTTTGCAAACATAACAAATAATAACAAATCTGGCTGAAAGAGTAGAAAATCAAGGGATTTACAATCACATAAAAGAAAAAAAAAAGAAAAAAAATGGTGCTAGGTCATGTTCATCTGTGCACGCCACTGTGTGGGTATGTGCCTCTTCCCTGGTGGCAATATTATGAGTGAAAATACCTGCTGACGCACGACAGCCAGGCTCAGAGGTCAAATACTTCAGAGCTTGCTTTCATTGATTTATTGCCCCAGGTAGAGAGGATGTATCCAAGTGTGTGTGTTAGTGTGTGTGAGAGAGAGAGAGAGAGCTAGAGAAAGAGACAGACATAAAGTGTGTGTGTGTCTGCATCTACATCCAAATGTCTCTCTGTGTTAGCATGTCTGTCTGCACCCAATGCTTCTGCCTCAAACAGAGCTTCAGGCCAGCCTCCGTTTCCTGGCTAGGGGCAGAGCCTCTACTTTTAGGTGTTAACAAGAGGGATACTGAATGAAAGAACAAAAGATGTGCCTGAGGCTAAAGTTGAAATGCCTTTGAGACACAGAGGACATCTCCATGGGGGTAAGGCATAGCGAGGGAATATGAGAAAGCAACAGAGACACCATGAGAGCACTAAAGATGATATAACAAGTGACATGCAGAAATTGGACACCTTTAAAACAAGGACAGATTTGTCTCATTTCCTTCTCACACACATTAAAAAAAGAAAAAGCCATGTCTTGAATGCACTTTACAGTAAACAGATTCCCCAGAGTTTCCCCATTTAACTAATCCTGAAACTGAGAGAGAGTAAGAAACAAGAAATGGAAAACGAAAAACACAAACGGTCACTGACAGTCACTGACGTGGATTTGTCAAACACAACTGTGTTCATGTTTGCGGTTTAATGGCTTTAAGGTCTCTGTGTTTGGCAATCACCTTGTCTGTACCATTAGTCCAAGATAATCCAGCTCACTCAAGAAGCAGTGAAGAAGACCTGTTCAGAAATGCTTGTGATGTAGATCCAGATGCAGGACTTTTGAGCACCCACATACGCAAACAGCTATGATCTTTGCACATATCAATAAGCCCTTGAAAGGAAAAACCGCAAACAAAAATATTAGTCTGGTACATAATGTTTACATTCCCCTGCTCATTTTTCAGGGCCCTATGAGACTCCTCCTTTTCTCATATGCCATCTATCTGTTTAGAATGAAGCCAGATATTTTTCGCTGAAATGTAAAAGTAAACACTGCTGTGGAAGTCCCTCCATTTCCTGCTGACTTCCTGTCATGGGGATTTATGCACATACAAACACACACATACACACACACGGCGTACAAGGAGGGGAGTGCTTTTTCACCATTTCCCAGCAAAGCCAAGCCTGTCAGCACTAGTTTTTCTACACTGACCTGTCATAACCGCAACACAAACAGGTGGATCAGGGGTGAAGCTCAAGTCAAAAGAAAAATGCAGAAATATCTAACTCTGAAATGCCTGCAACTGTGGATAAGGTGGTTAAGAAAATAGATGCATGGATGGTTGACTGCAACAAATAAACCCTAAAGTGGTGAGAATTCAATTCAAAGCTATAACGATAAACATGCTTAGAGTTTCATTTAGCCTCTCATTTCCCATCACTGCTCTTCTGCCAAACCTCAAGCAGATTGCACATCTTTTACTCATTAAAGAAATTCCCTCAAACTTCTGCCAGCTTTTAAATTAATCGCAGGTCCTCAGTTATCAGTTTGTGTATTCTCACCATAAATCCACTAAATTCATTATTGTAATAACCTCCAAAGCTAAACGTAAAGTTAGCTGGCTGTATACTGTGACACTTTACAGAGGAAAGGTACCTAACACCTAAGCATCTGACAACAGTGGACACTGGAAATAAATAACCCAAATTCACAATTATTAACCGGCACTATTGATAAAGACCAGACCTAATGAAACATTGGTGCATTTTTGTGCCTTTTCTCTCATTTGCAAATTTACTTATACTGACTATTCAGTGTTAGAGAAACCGTGGAACAATGATGAACACAAAAGGGCTTCTGATAACAACAGGAGAGTTAGCTGTGCGATATGCTTTGAATTATGATTTGATCAGAGGGGACATGAAATATTCATCTGTGGTCTCCTGCAGGGATGGCATACTGTTAAAAAGGCATTGATTTGACAAGCCAAACAAACACTGATGAAGCCTGATAATCAATGGCGGCATTGATGATAGTGTGTGGTGGCCCTGGGCTCCGAGCTATTGGATGGGCTCACTGTGAATAATGAATGAGGAGATTCCTGATTGATCAGTGAGGTTGTCTCTCTTTCAGACACTCAGCTGGTATTTCAATGGGGCCTCCAGCAGCGGAGACAACATGCCAACAACAAGCCAACACCAACCTTCCCGAAGACTAGTCGCTTCACTGCTTCCCAACCAGATGAAGGACAAGATGTGAATCGATGAGTTCACTCATGACGGGGGGAGGAAAAAATGGTTTTTGAACATATAAATGAGAAGAGAATTATGTAAAAACGCTGTCAGTAAAAGTACAAGACAATAGGAACACGGCCTACAAGAAGAACAGTGAGAAAACCTTCGGGTCCTCGGTGAGTTTGTCCTTGAGAACAAAATGTCTGGACTGTTTGTCTGGTACCCAAGGGTGTACATACATAAACACACACACACCCAAACACAGGCATAAAAACACCCACACACAAGTGACAGCAGTGGCAGGGTGTGCTGCGTTTTGTCATTTGCCTGGCTTCCCCACACCAGTGCTGAATGTCAACTCTTTTATTCTTTTGTACTTGGAAGAGGTGGGGGAATGATGAGGGGAACAAAAACACCAAACTACAAAAAAGGTCCCCAACAATGCCGCTATCTTCGCAGCATCTACCGCCGCTGTCTCCTTCTCCTCACCCTCCTCTTCTTCTCTCTCTCTCCCTTTATGCCCCCCCTTTCACATTCACACTCCCTCATAGAATATCACTTAGCTCTGCCCTTGAATCCTCCTCCGTAAGTGCACACGCTGAGCTGCACTGTGAAAAGACTTGAAGAAACAAAGTGGGTAGGATGTCTCCGCAGCAGTGACGCTGACCGAATGTAGTTCATTGTTGTCTCAAGGTAACCGGCAGCAAGTTTCATGATATTCTCCGACATGCTTTTGTGTAACAGTTTGCGGGTTGTAATGAAGATGAAGATACTAATACTGCTACATCGTTGACAGTGCTAGGTTGGCCCTTCATTATTTTCCTGCACATAGCTTTCTGTTTTTCCAGTGTTCCACCTCTCTCTCTTTGTGAACTCTTGGTTTCTCTCCCACTGTGAGTATTTATTCTGATGATGAGAATGATTATGCAAATGAGAGAAAAGTGCATCAATCTGTCTAGCCAATGAGAAACACCTCCGTGATTGGCCTCAACTAATCATCCAATTCATTTGAGGGTTTTTTTTTCTAACCTCTACTTTTTTTTTTCTCCTCACACTCAAATGTGTCTTTCTCACATGCCACATCCCTCTCTAAGCTCTACTGCTTTTCTTTTTTATGTCAATATATTCTTCTATACTCATCACCTGAACATACATCCCCATTTACCTCGCAAGCATCACTGCATATGAATGCAGATACAGACATATTGATCCACACAAGAGAAATCATGGGGATAATAACTGAACCTCTACTCCACACCTAACCAGGTCCAGAGGACTGAGGAACTATTTTGTTCCCACTGAACTACACAACCAGCAGAAGCAGGCAGCTAACTAACAATGCCAGTCACTTCATGTTCACATCTTGTAACAGTGTCCTGAGAGAGGGTTTCTTGCTGTGGTACATGCATGTTTGCTTGTCCTCATCGACAGGGTTTGTGGATGCGACTCACTGCTCATGACAGCGTTTAAGTAATCAGGTTATGATTTCTGGAAGAAGACATTATTCAAAGGCATGTTGAGCATTACGAAGCAAGCAACACTTATTATACACTTACATTTAAAACAAGGCAGATATCTTCAAAACTGCACAGCTTGCACCAAAACAATCTAGATGGCTGGACAGCGCTATGGGAAGAAAGTCTAGCATCGTGACACATTTCCCAACCAATTCTAGTTTTCTTTTCAGTGTCTGAGCTCCAAAGGTGCTCTTCTCAATGAGCTAACATTGCTTTGGATACACGCCAAACCACACTTCACCATATGGGGATATCATTGCAGACGAAGAGCCTAAAAGCAAACCAATCGCAACTGTATACAAGTCAGGATCACAATATGTCACCGTGAGATGATGTGGGATAATGTGTTGCCCTGGTCCATCATATGCCCAGGAGTTAACAGCTTTTGGCAAAATCCCAGTTTCCTCCTCTCTGCTCCCAGGAACCAACCTTTTCAGAATTCTGGATTTCCGCCAAACGAATCCTCCCTCCATGGACTTGTGAAAAAAAACAAAAAACTAAGCAGTCTTTGCTGTAACAAAGAGCACAAGAGAGCAGTGGAGAGTGAGAATAGCTAATACCAATGTTTGTTCCTCTCAATTACAGTTTTAAATGGAAATCAATGTTGCAGAGGGAATGAGCAGAGCCCTTAACATTGGGGTGATAATCACATTAAGACGGGGCTTAAATCAACACCAGACCTTAGCCTCTGGAGGGAGAAGAACAACACAGAAAGAGTGGAGACTATTCAATTTTCTCTCTCTCTCGTAATCTATCTATCACTCCCATACAACAGTTGTCTCCAACTCCCAAACCGCTGTCTGGTTGCCAGGATACCACCCATAAGTTTCACCATAGTAACATCTGGAATAAAGGTGGGTGGGAAGGCTGCCAGGACAGGCCTGGAGTTTCACTGTGGCCATAAAAACAACAAAAATAAATCTTATTTTCAACTGCTCTTTCCAGCATGACACAACAACATGGACACCGATGCGCACACACAGTGTCTCATATATCTTGACCAACTCAAACTAAGTTAATTGTTTCTCAGGTCCAATAATAGACAAACAGTAAGGAGTTGTTATTTCCCTGCTTTTACTTTAGAACAAACAAAGCAATGAAAACAGAGCAAAAATGGTGCAGATTAAGTAAGGCATTTCATATAGTTCCAGCAGCTGAGTCTATTACTGTGTGGGCACTGACAAAGTAGCTTTCTCTGGATGCACGGTAATGTTTGCACTCAGCTAAAGAGGTGCAATGGTGGGAGTGTCACTAACAAGCCAGTTAGGTACTACTATTCTGGTTATGTAATAAACAGTCAGGTCAAAACTGCAGCGCATCGAAAAAGTTCTGCCAGGTTCAGTTTCAGTGTATTCTGTCAGCAAGTTTGGGGATCATAATTACAGTTTTATTTTATTATAGTAATAATACAACAAGGCACCATGAAGCGGATTTTCTGATTATTGCCAACATTCATAATCTACAGCAGTCTTCACTTATCTCCCATTGTAGATATATGAAGGTGACAGATACAGTCTGCACCTTCATACCTGTTCACTCATTTGAGTAACACATACTGTCACACCGTGATTATGCTTGCCAGAACTCATTAAATGTCAAACATCTATGTAAATGTGCTGTGATCTGCAGACTGCCATGTCAAGCAGTCATTTTCAGAAAACCCTGTACTTGAAGATCATGACAAATTGGACAATGATGGAAATGTTAATAGCAGACAGGTTGGCTCTTAAACTGAAAGGACCAAAAAAAAAATCCTCTGCTCAGTCAATCACTTACAACCTAATAAAAACATCAGAAACAGTCATACAGGCCAGAGGCATCACTATGTAAACCAAAAGACAGGAAAAGAAACACTCCCACCAGCAAGCAGCAGTATCTACCAGCATTCATTAAATTAAGCTAAATAAGCTTCTCGATATGTAAACAAATATTGGTATTTGGGTATACTGTTTGTTTACCCATAACAAAAAGGTAAAGATATGAAAAAATAATCTTTTTATGCTCAGGACAGGCTCAGTCCATTACTACACACCTCTGGCAAAGTTGAATATTCCCTTCATTCAATGCATTTCCAATGCAATCCATGGATCTAGCATGAGATCTGGTTTCAATCTCATATGTATTTGTCAGAAAATGATGCAAAATATCCAATTTTGCTTTTTCTCTGAGTGGCCATGATTCATATTGACTCCAACAGTTAATAACAAGAAAGTTAGTAAAAAAAAACAAGTCACATAATAAATCTTTCCAAAACCTCTTCTATAGTGCTGCTAACAAATATTCACAAAAACAAATATAGAGACAAAATAAACCAATTGGCTTATATAATGAATGAAAAACACATTTCATCCAAGAGTTTAATTCTGCATTTCTGTAACTTTCAAGACAATCTGCCCTGTAGGTCAGTCTTCTCTAAATAAGCATTATGTTACCTCTTTGTTAAAATCAAAGTGAAATTGTCTTCCTTTCCTCTCTCCTGAAGTTGGCTCACCATGAAGTACGGTCTCATTTGGCAGTTCTCTCCTACTACTCAAGGACACTGAGTTTTCACATGTTCTTTTTCCAATATATATTCCAGAAGCTCTTAACCATGGCAGTCAGCTTTTCCTGTATTTTACTACATAGTTGAGTCAGTGTCATCTGTTTTTTACCAAGGAAAAAACTGACTTATAGTTGATAGGTTATTTCACCTGCTTGTCAGACAGTTAGTCTTTCCTAACATCCCTATTTTTCACCTCTCGGTGACACTCAGCGAAACCTCAATGTTCCGCTTTTGCACCTTTGCTACATGACCTCACCGTCCTCCTCTTTCTGTGTCTCTAATTCACGTTGTCACAATCCCAACTTCTCTTTGCCCATCCAGTGTAGCAGAATACAATACCATGACACTGGAAGGCAGAAAAAACACACACACACACACACACACACACACACAAATACACATGTCCCCCTCCTGTGCACATCCTCTATGGTTGCAGGGTGAAGATATGCAAAGCGTCACCATCATCAAAACAAAAACTGCAAGGGAATATAGGGCAATTGAGTAAATTAAAATGCATCCCTAGAGACATGTCTTTCTTTCTTATCTGCTTGCTCTCTTCCCCTGTTGTTCCCACTGAAAAAAACGGCCTTTTTTGCTCTTTAGTTTAAATTGTTCTGGACAGATGCTTGTCCAAGTCATAGTAACACGGACAAACATCTGTAGTTGTTTTAGGACTTGAAAATTAAAAACAGTTTTTTACTGACTCTAACAAATATTTTCACAGGATATCAGTTCAACTGAGGACACGCAACGTATAAACCACGCATGTAATAAAACTGGATGAAAAAGCACACTAAGAGTGTTCAAGGCCAAGAACATGGGACAATCTTACCACAATTAAACTTAATTTGCACAGCACATGTGAGTGAAAAAAGGAAATATAAAATTAAATCAATGACGGTAACACAAACAACTGGAAGTGGCATGCATTTTCTAGACACAGCTCTCCAAAATACTTTGCTGGCTCACACTACTGATAAGTAATACTTTGCTCTGGTGTATATACATCGTAAATTCCTTCATTAAATTAAATAAATCCTGATGTAGCACAAAATATTTTAAAAAATATATAAATAACAAGCACAAAGGTTAGCTAGCTACAGCAACTATGTCACAACAATCCTGTCATGAATACTGTCATTAATTAAAAAAAGGTTAGTTGCTTGACACAAAAGTAAATAATGTGTTACATCAGTCATCTTAGTTCTCTGGTTGTTCCTGCTTATTGGGCCATTTCAAAACAATATGAAGTCCATGACTGCATAGTGAGAAACTATTTACAAGTGGAAAACAATGAAGACAAGGTCAGACACTGGAATATTCAGAGGAATCGCTAAAAAAACACCAAGAGCTACATCTCAGACTGTATATGCCTCATTTAGCATGTTAAATGCAAAGGTTTATGACAGTATAATTAGTAAAAGACTGAACAAGTAGGGCTTGTTTGGAAGGGTTGCCAGGAGAAATTCACTCTGAACAAACCACAAGACTTCTGGAACAATGTCCTTTAGACAGATGAGACCAAACGGAGATGTTTGGCCAAAATGAACATCAACACATTATATCAGCACAAACACCTCATACCAGCTGTAAAGCATGGTGGTTAATTGACTATGAACTCTTCTGTATAACAAAGAATTCTAGAGTCAAATGTGAGGTCATCTAACATCTAAAGCTTGGCTGAAACTGAGTCATGTAACAGGGCGAAGATCCAAAGCACAGCAGCAAATATACAACAAAATGGCTAAAAAAGAAGAGTCAAGGTGTTGCAATGATCCAGTCAAACCTGGACCTCAACCTGAGTCAAATACTATCATAGGAACCTTAAGAGAACTGTATATAGCAACACTATAAAGAAGAGTAGGACAACATTTCTGCACAGCGATGAGTGAGAGTGAGAGACTGATGAAGTCATACAGAAAATGATTGCTTTAGGTTATTGGTGGCAAAGGCAGTTCGACAAGTCATTAAATCATTCACTTTTCACAAAGCTTTTATTGCGTTACAAGTGAATAAAAAGATGCTGACAATATGACCTGATAAACAGTCTCCTCCTACATTTTTACCACAGAGGAACACTATTAGTTAAAAGGTTGTTTGCATCCATGCAAATGTTAAATAATCAAAATAGCAAGATTTGGGTTTTCTTACAAAAACAAAGGAAAAGTGTTAAAGTGGTTCCTGTCAGAATGATTATGTTGGCCACAGGTAACTAAAACTGCAAAATGATGAGTCCTACTTACCTTAGCATTAACCCCTGATTTGCTAGCTAGCCATATGTACAAATACTGGCAACCGCCAGTGCTACCACAGTGTCTACACTGCATCAATTTCAAAATCCTACATTGCTTTTTTCTAAAGTTATCACATTCACAAGATTTTCAGAAAACTTAACCTCTGACCTTTGACTTTGAGGTCGAGGTCACTGAGATTCAAACTCATCCAAGATTCTTAATAGATAGATCTATTGTATCAATCTGAAACTCCTACGTCACATCGTTCTCAAGTTAACACATCGACAAACGTAAGTATCCACGCCACCCACTGTCTGCCTGCCCAGCGCGGTGATGGCAACTACAGTGGGGACCAAATAATGTGTAAGGACATAAGAAAAGTGGCACTAAAACGTCCTCCGAGGTGGCTTTTTATGATTTATATGTCATGTCATTTGTTGGCTTTTTGGTTCATTACACTTCACATCAACAGAAACAGATAAGGCAGTCCTGTAAACTAACTGTTTCACAAATTGCGTTGAGATGGGGTTGAATGGACAAATGAGTGCACGTCATGCAGGCACATTAAAACCAGAGAGATGGGCATACTGGGGAATGGATGACGGCAAACAAAACAGATGAAGTGCGGTGAAAAAAAGGCGACGGTAAGAGGCGTTTGTCCAACCAATGTCCAGACAGACAGTAGACAATAAATCAATGAAGGGGTCAAACATGCAGGTGGTTAGAGTAGCTATTCAGAGCTACCCTTCATGCGATCAGCTTGATTAGCATCAGGCTAAAAGAACAGCACTCTCCATGTTTTCTCTGCCTACCTCTGTTCTAACCCAAAAAAACACCCTGTAAAGCACGAACAACAAAAAACATTTCTGAAATTGAGCAATTGTTGAAATACATTAAAATAAATGTTGCATTAAAAAATACTCAACAGAGATTTCAAATGTGTTTTACCGTGGTTGGGTGTGAATAAAGATAGGATTCCCCAAGACACTAGAGATGTTTTTGAAGTAAATCGCTAGTGTAAATGTTTTAGTTTCAGCTATAATAGTGCCTTGATTCATCTTCACTGGGGAGAAAGAACAACCAACCACCCGCATGTTCTGCTTTAATCCATACTACTTAATCTTTGTGGAAAAGGCTCCTCTTATCGTGTCTCCCGCATGTAAGTCTGTTTTTATCTTCTCTCTTCCTTAGACAAACCCGCATACACATATGTGAGCTCATGAAAACACTCACACGTACAGATACGCAAAGACACACACAGTATGTAAAGCAAGCGCATGTAATTACCTCAGTACAATGGCGCTACAAAATGCCAGACAGCGTTTGCATCAGCGTGTATGTGTTTAGAGTTTTGTAATTAGCAGAATACATTTAAATACATTTGGCTGAAACACTCCTGGGAGAGTTCCTGTGTGCTGTGTCTGCCTCAATCTCTTGCTCCCTTTATTCTCCCTGCTTGCATCTCACAATCCCTGCAGTACTAATTTTCTTTTAAATTTACCGATCAAACTCTTGCCTTCATGCACAGGTTTTTTTGTTCTCTTTCTTCATGTTGTACCTCACCACCAACCGCTCGATCAATGGTCCCAATGACCCTGCTGTGTAATTTGCATAATGGTATGACCACTATGGCAGAAAAGCAACCACCACATTTTACAGGACAGGCTCTGAACCCACTACCACAGGACAACTTAACTTGCCCGAGGACAAAATAATCAAATTCTGGACGTTCATGAGGTCTAAAACACGATATCTGTGTAAAAGTCCACTTGCACTCTTCTGTCCTCCAAACCCAATCAATCAAAACACAAGCACAAATTTATTTACTCGTGTCAAAGTAGCACATTAGATCATCACTGGACACACTTATCTAATAAGGAGTTGCACTGAACTCTCCCCCCGAGCCCCTTCCTGCTCATCAAACCAGTCTTAATTATTCAGCAGGCAGCCACGTGTCTTTCATCTCTCTGTTAATTGCTACAGACGACTTTTCCTTGAACCACCGTGCTCAGTGAAAGCCTCCACTTGTATTGTATCATACCACCAGAGGTTAAATTAAAATATGAGTGATTAGACTTAGAGCTTACAGTTTAATCACAGTGGATCCTAAAACCTGAATTCATAAAGCTCCAGCTTTGGGTTTAAACGTTGCAGACAGCCGTGACAACACTTTAAGTTTGTTCACCAATCCCAGCACACCCCATACAGTTAATGACTGTGACTATTAGAACTGAGTAGTAGGTAATATCCTATAATCGATTAAGCAACACCGGTAAATGTTATACCTCTCTGCAATCCTACCTCTCTGCAGTAGCAAGTCAATGGGTCTTACATGGCCTTGTCAGGTCTGGACAAAGGTATGCCTGGGGTGGCTTGCTGCACAAATAGTCTTCTCTTACTTGTATTTGCCACAGGTTTACAGAGAATGGTCTAAAAAAGGTCTTTAGGCCAAAGTGCTTTGTTGATGTCAGAACCACCAGAATCCTCTTTACAACCAAGGTATGCAGAAGAGCATCTCCAAATGCACAACACATTGAACCTTAAAGCAGATGGGCTACAGCAGCAGGAGTCTACACTAGGTGCCACATTTGTCAGCTAAGAAAAGGAAACTTAGGATACAATTCACACACGCTCACCAAGACTGGATAATAAAAAATTAGGAAAAATGTTGTGTAGTCCAATGAGTCGCAATTTCTGCTTTAACATTCGGATGGTAGGGTCAGAATTTGGTGTAAATAATATGAAAATGTGGATCCATCCTCCCTTGTATTCAAAGTTCAGGCTGGTGCTGGTGGTATAATTGTGTTGAGATTATTTTTGACAACTTTGGGCTCCTTCCAACGAATTAAGCATCCTTTAAACTCGCAAGCCTACCTGATTGTTATTATTATTAGCTCTGTCCATCCCTTTATCACCACGGTGTACCCATCTACCCTCGGGGTCCAACCTATTGAAGTGTCCAGTGAGTTTATGTTCGTTTGCATCCCTGTATTTTTTTCTATTAAATTTATATATTAAAATGACTACAGATAAATCTAATCTCTGACATAAACAAACAGGAAAAAACTTTAAGACATTCATTTAGAGTTAAGAGTTAAAGAGGCTTAGGGTTAGTCCTACAGTTAGGTAAGTTTTGTCATATCTTTTTAAAAGATATGTCTAAAAATGAGCAGAAAGGGAAGAAGGAAAACCATAGCTTGCGTTTTATTTAGCAGATAAATTCACTCAGCTCCATAATCAGCAGACAGACATACTGGCGCGAGAGCACACAGAGCAAAAGTGGGAGTGATGGGGTGAAAAGTGATGGATAAAGAGGGAGAACTGGTGGGGAGCCTTGGCAACTTTAAGAGGCTGAATGGGTTATACCTTTGGTCTAAGATACACAGTTTAAAAGAAGGCAGATATATGAAACATGACTGCCTTGGAGGAATGCGGGAGAAGAAGGCACAAAAGGAAACAAAAAAACTAAATCAAAAGTGTGTTAATTCAAAAAAGTCGGAGATACAAAAAGAGAAAGAAGGGAAGAAATAATAAGGAAAGCAAAAGATTGCAAAACAGAAGTGTAGGGAAAGGAGAACTGCAGAGAGTTACTGCTGTACAAGAGAATCATGACAAGAATCTATCATGTTTTTCCACCACTTCACTCCTGAGACCATGCATTTTAGTGGACATTTGCAGCATCACACACTTGCACACGTGGACACACACACACACACACACAGCTACTGCAACATACATCAGTGCCGTGGAAACAGCGCATGATAAATTCTGAACACAATACATTTTGTCGAAAAGATTTAACATCTAATTCAGGTCTGACAGCTCTCTCCATCTCATAGCCAGACCGGTAACATTGATCTCCACAGCACACGAAGGCGGCCTTGGATTTCCCAGATGATCTCAAACACACATTCACAGAGAAAGGAGACTAGTACACAAACCCAGCAGGTTTGGACCGCTTCATAGATCTACACAGCCAGCCAGCACTTTTAAGTACAGAGTCAGGACAGGAATTCCAAGTTTAAACTGTCATGACTGTGCTGTATCTTAGCAAAGCAAACAAATTACTTAATTACATTTTGGACAACAGGTTTATCAGTTTGCACTGAGTTGCTTAATTCGCTCCATCCTGGCAATTCCTCTCTTAACTACTTAAAGACTCCCTTTTGCTCCCAAGAGACTCTTCTGGTCTCCTTTCCCTGGTAGACCATTTGGAAGAGATGAGAGGAGCAATCAGTGTAATGTTGGTGCATATTTGTGTTGACATCTGTTGTATTCAGAAGTGTTTGGGGGGGGGGAAACAGCACACAACACACAAAAGAGGAGTATGCAGGTACACTATTCATGTGTTTCATGAACAAAAACACATGAATAGCGACATGAAGCTGAGTGTGACTGCTAGTGATGTGTGTTTAGTGTAGTGGTTCAGAGTCCTTGATGAAATGAGCCAAAAATGTGAACTTTGACCACCGATTCTGATACAGAGACAGACTGAGTTCCAGTTGTGAGTATAAGGGAAATGGGGATGCAACTGTCTCTGGGGTCCATATGCATGCAGAATCTGTTGTCACTTTGCTTTTTCAAGCTAATGTGTTAGATTATGAGTTGGCTGGATGCCCTGTTGACAGTTCAGCTAGAGTTTCAGGAGGAATTACAGGGAGCACACTGGAGTCTCAGCTCCCTAGACTCACAGCTCTGGGACTAGAGCCCAGTGGTGCAGAGGCCACGGCAAACAGTGACATCATTAACCGAGCACTGAGTGGCACAGGCTAAAGAAGTGTGTGCAAGTGTGCATATATGTGCGTTTACATGTTAGCTAAGAAAATCAAGTACTTACACAAAAAATATGTAGTTGTTGTAAGAACAGCAAAATATCAAACCTTACTCCTCAATATTGCTTATATCTCATAAAATTTTATTTCCATAAAAAGATATTTGCACATGAATATGCAGAACATGCAAGGGGTCAAAAAGCTGTCTAGTTTCTGTTTATAGTTGCAGATCTGTTGACAAATCATGTTCTAGCAGGCTTTGTTTGCATGCAGGTAAAGAGTCAATATGGAGAACAAAAGAGGGATCAGATTTGCTGAAATGCAAATCTTGAAGCCATTAGCAACCGTCTGGCAACAACTGGGCTTTTACTGGCTTTTTAAGGAGTATCTCAATTCATGCAAATGATACAAACAGTGATGTTCCAGGTATGAACACTGGGATCCCCGAAAAACTGGCTGTTAGGGCCAAGGGCTAAATCTGCCAAAAGGTTTCTAGAGATCATTGCTACCAAAGACTTGTTTTCTAGAAAGTGGAAAACTCTTAATGAATGAGTGACTCAGTTGGTGCAAGACGAGTAAGAAAGGGAGTTGTTGAAAACATATAAACCACATCAATGCAAAAATTTAAAAAAATTATGTCAGTAATATATTCCCATTTTCTTAGGTTAACCCCAAGTCACTAGTCATTTACATAAATGTAGGGGAAAAAAGTAAATGTAATTTGAAAACCAATTTCTAATAGCAGCTGTCGAAGTCAAAACAGGCTGGTACAACCAGTTCAGACCTCCAATATAAGGAATACTAATGGGCATAAGCACCTAAAAATTTAATCTACAACCAGTCCAAATGATAGGTGTGCAGTACATGCAAGCATGTGTGTAGATGTAGACAAATACACAAAAATACACACATGCACACACAGACACTACTTCTCAGGTCTTGGGGGGCCATGTCAGAACATATTAGTGACAGCACCCCACACTCAACTCCAGCAAGGTAACACCAGCCCAATTTGTTTCCCTAATAGATGGTATATTATTCACCCAGTCACTCATTCACCCACGCACAAATACACACACGCTAGGTTTATTATTATACAAGCATACCCTTGAACAGGCCTCAAGTTCATCTGCTGGGGGTGCAGAGAGAGCCTGGCTGATATTAGGAGAGAGGTCACATTGTACTGTAAACACGCTTTGTCTGCTTATTCATTTATTTACTACACTCTACCATCACACCACTCAGCTTGTCAGCAATAGGAGGCTGGAGGTACTCTATGGTTGATGGGGTGGACTGGGTGTGGGCAGTGTTTGTGTTGGCAGTTTGGAAACACTTTTGGTGATGGATAACTCATGGCTGACTTCATTTATCAGGGAAAAATATTCATTACCAAAGTCAATTACTTTGTTTGAATACCAGTTTATATTTCAGATCCGTAAAGGTTCAAAAGCAAAATATTTTTCGGTTCACCCACCAAAGCACATTTTTACCGTAGTGTCCCTATGTTGACTGTAGCAGCCCTGTCCCTGCTATCGACCCCCTGCTGTTTAATATTCATAAAGTCTATTTCAGCAGCTTCAGTCGCTGTTGTGCTGCAACGCACCCGCCCTCTCTCTAAATCCATTCTCATTGATCACCATTGGCTTTCCCAAATGCGCATCGATCCCGTTCAAACTCATGCTCAAGGTCCCCTCAAAACACATTCACTTCACAATTCACTTACAAATGAAGTCCTTCCCCCCTCTGGCGTTTCATCCAAGAGATTATTTTTTATCTTTTTACCATTGTGCAATTACAGTTCTCACTGAAACCAATAAAAGTCGAGTCCAGACGTGATATGAGATGTGTCACTCTTTGATATTAGTTTTACCATGAGAACTCAGAGATGAACTTGCTCAGAATGGTCAGAAGATAGATCTTTTGTTTGCTTTATCTCGTCTTAGTATTCTCATATTTATGATGTCTATTTTTCAGATCTGCGCTTGAAGTAAGACTAACAGTGTGCATTTTACCGAGCTGTAATACTTATCTCTATTACCCCATGTCTGTGTTCTACATTGTGGAGTTTGTGCACATGTGTACGTAAGTAAGACAACAGTGGTGTGTTTGTATGGATGTGTGCATGTGTGTGTGTACTAAAGGTTATGACACCGAGCTGTCTCTAGGCAGGCATAAACTGATTTAAAGCAGAGCTTTAAAATGATCTGGAGACTGTAGAGAGATCCAGTCTGAGTACAGTAGCAGACAGTAGAAACAAAAAGACATATTTTTTCCATTTTTAATTTTCTTCTCTTCATCCCTACTCTGCCTCTTTAGGGAGCCTGTGGCCACTGGTCTGCATGGCTAATCATACCATTGTTTTAATTATCACTTCTCAGTTAGCCCCAAGGAAAGATATACCCAACATCATATATGTGCGCGCACACACACACACACACACACTCAGTTTCTCTTTTTCTTATTCACTGACTGTATCCTCCTTGGCTGTTAACCAACCTCAGATTTATTTTGTCTGGGGGAGAAACGATTCCCTTTACTAAACTTGAACACACACTTACGTCTTACCTTACTGAGCAAGCTATGTACACCTGAACCCAGCATTATGAAAAAACACACACACACACATGCATGTACCCCCACACACACACACAAAAGACACTGACTGCATTATTCATTCGCCCAAATTGGGAACACCAGTTGTGTGCTCACACACAATAAACAGAGATGAATTCATCAGAAATCTCCCAAGCACAGAAAATATGAAAAATTTAATCATTCCACAGAATAAAAATTCATAAGGAAATGTACAAAATCAATATTTTATGCTACTTACTGTACCTATTCTTTATTACAAACCTATTCAGGAACATGCATTAAAAATTAAAGCTGGCAGAAAAGACAGGAGGGAGGAGAAACGATGGGTAGAAAGGGAGAGGGAGGAGGGTACTGCAAGGGACCTGCGAGTTCAAAAGCAATACAGTTTCATTCATGTTTAAAGGCACTTTTTGTTTCTCTATGAGCCACTGAAGCAGTTTTGAAACAGGCAGAAAAGCTTTGATAGATTGAGGGTTCTAAGCAGCCAAGGTGCTGTCAACATAAATAGCGATATAAAAAAGTGGGAGAAATGTTTTCAACTGGAGTTTTCAAGGTTATGGCCCATGGCAATGATTTGAAGGCACTACTTGCTCCACTGCACTACTGGTTATGCATGGACAGTTGTGTGTCTGTCTACAGCGTGTTAACAGACACAGTCAAATGTGCGTGTACACACAGCAGTACTGTATATTTTTCTGAAACCTTTGTTTAATGCATTAGCACTTCCAGTGAAACATTCAGGCACACTTAATACACACTCTCTGCTCTTCAGTCTTTCTTTACTCTTACATTGCACTCCACTTCTGCCCTTAACCATCTTAAGCATCTTTATTTTACTTCTTATTGTGTAATATTGGCTTATTAAATTCTTTATCCTTTACTGCCATTATTCATATTCATATTCATTACTCAGAATCTTTATTTTGGTTTGGTTTATAGATGATCTGTACGGTCATGTAATTAGAACTTACATGTCCACACAGATCAATAGAGATGAGCTACACTGTAGGAGTATTTCAAAGGATTAGCATTGCCATATGGTATAAGCACTGCTTCATTGTGACAACTGCCCAGTCCTAGATATTGAAGCCCTTGGACTTGTGGATTTTATGATGGCAATATTTTTGACTTGTTAAATTGACTTGTGCAACTGGCTTGAAGTTGGCCTCTGGTGTTGTTCCCCACATCCACACTGAAATCTTAAAGAAGGTTTTTGGGATCCTGCTGATCTTGTACAGTTCTAAGCATTGCAGAATCCATGTGCTTCAAAGGCTTTCTTGGAAATCCAGGCGATGTACAGGTTGGTCAGTCTGGTCTTACAGTCTCGAGTGACTGTTCTACTAATAGTTGGTGTTTTGCTGCTCTGGTGTTCCTGCTAATTCCTGTCTAGGCCCCGATTATGTATACACACACATGTGGCCTTTCATCTTAGCCACTATGATACTTAACAGTAGCTACCATGTAGTGGAAAGGCAAGGATGTGACCTGTACCTTCTGGGGATCCTTGCATGTCTGTCATTGTGAATGTTACTGGATCCTGTCTAGGGAGGTTACTGTATTCTGCTCTTTGACCAACTAGCTACTGAGCATTGTTGTTATGTGTTGCATCCTTCTCCCTTATGCCAGTATTAATCTGTCTCCAGCCTTGGTGGGGCAGTTGTCATATTGTTCCCCTGCTACTGAGTGGACACCTTGGATGGTTCATTGGAGAACATCTGGTTTATTCTCCTAGCTTCTAACTCTCTGGTATACCTCTGCAAGTGGCTGGCCAAGAATTTGAGTCTTTGCTTGGCAGTTTCTAAGGCCTCATGTATGGACATCTTATTGTACTTCTTAGGCATCTTCTTTATCACACCTTTCTGCAGTTCTAATAGCTGGCTAACCTTCCTCCGTGCTGTCTTAAACTTTCTTTCCTCTCTAGCCTCTAGTTTCTTCTTCATGGAGGGTACTGCTCCTTGTGGTTGTTTAACTTACAGCCAAGCATCTCAAGGATCACTGCTGCTGTAGTGTAGATCAGCTGGTTGGTATCAGTAATGGTTGCAGCAGGGATTGTCTGTAATGCTGCATTCACATCTTCTAGGAGACTAATTGGTTATGGTTAGTCCATGTTTCTATCTTAGCCATGGTCTTCTTTTTAAGGTTAGATACTCTGGCATTCAACTTATACCTACAGAACCATATGGAGTAGTCCAGGTAAGAGTCTTTTGTTCTACTAAAGCAGCTCTGACCCATAAGTCCAGAGGCAGTCATGTAGGTTCCAAAGCAGGGTCTTCATGGATCAGGCTTGTTCAAGCACTTCCCATATCCACCCAGTAACACTGGGATCTGGCAGGTTCTGAGTGTTTATTGTGTTCCTCGAGCAGCTTTTCCAGTGGTTTGCCACAATGTTTAGATGCTAAAATCTTTAGGCAGAGGGTTGCATTGTCATGAAATGATCACTAAACCTGTCAGTGGTTTTCATTTTGTGGCAGTTATTTCTGTGCTATTTTAAGACTTGCTATGTGGCGATACTGGATTTTCAGTCCGTTTGCTCTCCTGCCTCTTAATCATCATATTTGTCAAACAGAAAAAATGGTTTTAAATTATACACACAAATGACTTTTCATTTGCCAGCAAAGCAAAATGATCTTATCCAACACCTAACTTGATGACAGGCTCTCTCTTCAACTAAACTGCCAAGTTTAGAGTTTTATGCTTTCTTAATGTGGGCTGTATATTTGTGAAGTAAGAAGAAACTAAATGTAACTATTTAACAGGCATTTTAAACATCACTTAAGTAACTGCCCTGATATTTACAACATATAAAATAAGTAAATCTTGAAAGAATGCTGTTATTTGGATTCATTAATTTTTTTATGTGAACATCAGTTATATTTTTACATCTCTGCCTCTTTTCTTGTTATTTTGTTTCTTTAATTTGATATTATATTATGTTTTATATGCAAAAGTTTCCATCACATATGCTAAAAGTATATTTGAACTAATGATGTGAACTAATGATGGTGTTAAAGGTCATTTTATCTTCAGTGGCAAAGTCTGATTGATTTATTGATTGCTACTTTGCTTGGTTTAACTGTTTATTTGATCTCTTGATCGCTACAAAGTAAGGTTTTAACACGTCAGCATTTATGTAGCATTCAGGTTTTTCTATTTTCCTTTTGGAAAACTTCTTAGTATCTGTGGCAGCACTGAGATCAATCTGATCATAACACAAAAAAAACATCACAATAACAGACATTGGTGGTGATGTGTTAAGTGTATGCAATCAAAGCACCATAAAGCAAAAGTGGCGCACACCTCATATAATCAAAATTTCTTTAGCAGTTTAAGATATCCAGGCACAAAAATCTATTAACCTATGACACCATGCTTTTATTGACCTGCAAATATTTTTTCATATTAACCAGAGACAGCATGAAAATACAAGAATGATCGAATGTTTAACTCTGGTATAATTTTCAAGCATGAATCAAAACCAAATTAAGCTGCTCAATAGTGTAGTGGGTTGCACATTTGCCTAACATGTTAAAGGTTCCGGGTTTGACACCAGAAGAAGACAAATATCCCTTCGGTGTTGGATCAGGAAGGGCACTCAGCATTAAGAAAAAAAAAAGCACTGCCAAATCAAACATGCAAAGCTGCTGTGGCAACGCCATGTGAATACAGGAACAGCTGAAAGTACTTTTGGGGGGGGGGGGTTCCACTCAAAAACAATTTAAATGAAAGTCACCATACTCTCATGAAAGTTTTTACTTTAGGTTAATATTTGTTTTGCTTACCAGCAGAAAATTACGAAAAGCAGGAAAATGTCGTAGAAGCACAAACAAGTGTGCAGCTGGGATTGTGGTTGTTGGTTGCTCAGTGCTAGTGTTTTACATGATTGTTCAGTGTTGGTTTCATGGGGAACAACAACTTTAACAATGGACACACACACGCAGACACACACACACACACATAGAGAGAAAGAGACAGAGATGAATATTTGTTTTAAAAAACCAGAAGCGGAGATAAATCCTGTCTTTTAGTGGGCTTTAATGGAAGAAAGATGTTTTGTTCCACAGAGATCTTTTCCAGACTGTTAACTCATAACCAAGACTGTCTCTCCAAGCGGATAAAGATCAGTCTGGATTCATCATAGATCAACAAACCATTAATAATGACACATGATATGAATAAGGAATAATTAAACTAGAAGACAAATGTTACTGGTCAGCATCTGTGTTTTTCTGTCTTATTGATGGGCAAACTTGGCATGAAGACAGTTTTATTAAGCAGTCCAGTGGTAAGTGTTAACAGGAAAAAGTTTAGATGACCAAAAATCAAAGTGTTCCTGTCCCTCAGACACAGACATTCAGACCTGTGCCCCTCCTCTTGTCCCTGTAGTACCCTCATCTCTTCCTCCTCTCCTCCCCTCTTTGTCTTCCTCTCTCCCAGTGGAAGTGTAGTACCGGGCCTAGGGCCCCTGCCTCTAATTGCTAGTGAATGGAGTGTTTTCATGGGGTGTTAGGCAAGGCCCTCCCCTGGATTAGCATGCTTACATACACACGCAGACACACACACAACATGTAGTCAGATACACAAATGGATTAGTGTGTTCACTCATGGGGAGAGGAGGTTGATTTGAGCCGACAGCAGCAGCCCTTTGGAGAAAGCCCCGGCAAGCCTGGTGGATTTTCAAGCATTTACACACATGCACACACACACACGTGTGCACACACACACAAAAATAGAGAAAAGACACATCAAAGTTGCACTCACTCATGTGAACACACACACATGCACATATACACAATCCCTGCTCCCCAGTGGAGGCCTGATGCTGTAGAAGACATATGGGGTGAATCATGTGTTAACAGGGAGTACTGATTAACACATCTGGAGGGAGCCGGTGGGGAGTGAGGGGCAAGGGAGGGGTTGAGGGTGAAATAAGGGGGAGACAGATAAAACAGGAGGAAATAGGACAAAAGTAGAAGGTTTCTTTAAGCCTGATCAACCCTAACAGAGACAGAAAACCAAACAAGAAACAACAAACCTGGAAAGTATAAACTCTGGGTGGAATGAGGGACTCTCCACTTAACTCCCCCAGGCGCCGTCATTTGTGTCATGTCAGAGGCAGTCAGCTGTGCCACAGCACCATGTTCCCCATATGCCCATCAGTCAGACTGTCTGCCCCAAACACAAAAAAACATGAACAAAACTCAGCTAAACATAGTTATGTCCCTTCTGTGTGTCACAGAGCACATAGTTTGTCAGATTTTGTGGCTTTTCACATACATCTGATGTGGTTCTCATTTTTAACATGAATCTACTACTTTTCATTTTGCTTCAAAATCAGATATTAACTAGCATTAAACAAAAATATAAAAACCTTTGCTTTGTCACGGATAAATGAAACACAGTCAGTCCAATTATATTAAACTACTAGCTAAAAGAATTCATGCAAAGATCTTTTTCCCAAAACCAGAACAATTTTTTTTCTGGAGTAGAAAATTAATTAAAACTAAATTCAATCAAGACTAAACTTAATTCTAATACTTTACTGTGCATTGGAAAACTAGAAGGTTCACAACTTCTCACCCTTGACCTTCCTCTATCTTTGTTGTCATGACCTACTGTAGGGTTGGGCAGACGGTTATGTGCTGCTCCACGCTGATTCCTATCTATTAATTTTCCATGACTACACATTCTTTGAAAACACTGCATTTGCACAGTGAAACCTAAATGAGGGACCCCCATTGAATTTTATTATGTTTCTGTGTGACTGCAAAGGGCAAATAATCTTATACCAACCATTATCTCTGCTTTGTGTCTGTATCCATCTGTGGTTTCACGACTATCTTTGTAGCATAGCTGTGTTTAAAGCTCTGTGATGCAATTTAAACAGTGACATACCTGTGGTCATGGCAGCTTTATAAAAGAATAAAGCAATCACAATGGCACTGAGCCAAGTGCCAACATGCAAATTTAGCACTGCCAACATAGACAAAAACATATGCAATGTGTTTATTAGCACCTGTTTAGAGCAATACATTCACATTGTTGTGGGTGATGCCATTGTTATATTACACATAAATAAGGTGTGCAGACACAGCTGTCACCATGTGAAAAAAAAACATAAAAATACCTCAATTTCAAATGAGACTGAGATCTACAGCTGTGTTTTTAAACCATTAAACCTATTAAATCAAATATAGCTTTGAAAGATACTTATTTTTCTTTTTTTTTCTTCTTGTTCATATTCTAATGAAGTGGTACACTGGTTAGCACCTCACAGCAAAACGATCCTGGGTTTAAATCCAGTCTGAAGCCTTTCTGTGTGGATGATCTGTCTGCATCTGCATGGGTTCTCTGGCTTCCTCCCACAATCCAAAGACATACTTGGGTTAATTGGTCAGGGTCTAAATTGGCCATAGAGGTAAATGTGAGCTCGAATGGTTGTCACTGTATTAGCTCTCTGATAGGTTGGCGACCCGTCCACGGTGTACCCCGCTTCTCGCCCAATATGTATTGGTGGGTTATATGTACTGTGCACTTTTAACTTACATTGTGTATTCAGAGCCCAACAATGTTCACTGGCAATCATTTTCTGATGTGTTCCCGGGCCATGTATTGATTTCCAAAAAAGAAACGTGTCTGTTCTTAATGCAGGACTGGCTGAAGATACAAAGATCACTGCTATTCAATATAGCTTTTTGGCTTTGTCTCTGGGTTTCACAGATTTATCTAGATTCTTTCAGCCTTTTTAGTGTGCATATGTTAAAATGCCCAAAGTCTTCACAATCTTTCATTGATATAAATGTCTTCTTAAATTGCTAAACCACATGCATAGTCTTTCTTTTTATACACAGTCATGTTATTAACCAAATTAGCCAAACACATCTTTTCCAAAAACATGCTGCTGGCACCAAAATCAAAGTTCTCAGTTAGAATATCTGCAAGCCTGCACTGTCTTTGTGCTATTTTTAATGAAATATACAGTTGAACTTATTTACAAACCACTTAAACAGCTGTAATAAACCTATTTTTTTCACAGGTTTAGTATAAATATTTTATGAGTGCAGGCTTAGTCTGTGAGTTAATCTTTCATATGAATAAACACTCAGAAATTCTCACACAAACCCAAGAAACATCACTTCTGATGACAGCGTGAAGGTTGCCAACATCTGCAGTACGTCTAGTTGTTTTAACTTAAACATCCTTTCCAACATAACAGATGTAGCCTGTTGCGTACAAAGTGTCTCAGATGATTTTTCTCAGTTTGTGTTGATGTGTACCAGAGTTAGTGAGAAGCCAAGCTCTATAAACAGATATCTCCTTATGAATCTGCACTTACTGCATTTGGGAGTCCAGTTCCTAAAATGCTGAATGTATTTTCTCAGGTTTTTTTATTCTAATTTTGTTTCTTTAAAAACGTAATTTAATTTGTGTTTCATTCCATGTCAAAATACTCCAAGAAAGTGGTATCAAAACAAACGTGACATTTAAAAATTATTTTATTTGAAATTAAGAAAACTATACGGTGCATGTTTAATCAACATATTATGTTATATATTATAAATGTAAATGTGTATTCACGCTTAGGTTCATTAGAAAACTTGAATGTTCTCAAAGGGTTTTTGTATGATGATGTACTGTGTGCACATGTTTAGCTCCATAGGTTTCCTGTGCTGTGTTATTCACAACTGTGTAGGTCAAAACAACTGTTGACATGACTGTGGCTTGATTGTAGATGCAAAACATGTATTTAAACCTGTGTAGTTAAGCGCAGCCATTTTTACATACCTGTTTGTACTGTGCAGAGCTGCTGCAGAAAGGCATGTCACCAAAACTGTCCAGTTAACGAGTTAACTCATTTAACAGTCTGACTTTTTGTTTACAACTCTTGATTATTTTCAAATAAATCAGCGTGAAAGTCTGAACCATAGGAACCAAACCAAATTTAGTTACACTCTACTTCACCTGACTAATCTTTCAAGTAAGCAACAGTCAAAACTCATTTCAACAACCTCTACTGGAGGCAACCACTTCCAGCATCTTGCCATAGATGTCAAACCAAAATAAAATCTGTAATATTTTCAACAGTATCTGATCCTAGATCTCTAAAACACATTCTAATCTAAATTTTAATCTACAGCATTGCACAAAACTAGTTGAGCCCCCATTACTTCTTTATATTTTGTTTCCAATGAGCTAGTCTTTATTGTAATTTTTAAAGTGTTCTTGAACAACTCTTCTCAACTCTTTTTGAAGGGCTTTCAAATTTTTTCTTGGGACACTGGCTGCTTTTTCATTCAGTTTCAATCCTGTTCTTGTACCTGACCATTTTATGAGGTATATATATATTTTTTGTTTGTTTGTTTAACCACTTGACTCTAACCTGTGAATCATTCACACACAAAAAAACACTGAACACCAGGGATAAACTGTATTTTTAGATACTTACTGGCATCTATTTTTTTTTATAGTGGCAGCAAAAAATAGTATTTTTGCACCAATGAGGTAATTTCCAAAGAGCTATTAGCTGAAAACTTGGCATACCTCAGCATGCTGTGCAGTGCTTCCTTAAAAAAAACTAAGGTAGCTGGACAAGTGGAGGACAAAAGAAGAAGATGTGACAGGCCTAAAAAATTATACACACATAAAGATACGAGGGAGGACTCAAGACATTTGTACAGTGCTATATTGGAGCATGTATTCCTCTCCCGCATTCCTCTAATGTGCTTCTGACAGATATTCAGTGGTTTATATCACCCTCACGTCTGCCGCAGCACTGATTTAGACACAGCTATCATCCCTTCTCCCACCCAACCAAGTCAGTCAATACACCTACATTATTCAAACTCCTCCCCACTTAATTAGATATTTAATTGACTACCTGTAGACAGATGACTGACCCGCCTGCTGGCATAAATTAATGCAAATGACACGCCACATGACCTGCCCTGAGGTAGATCTAGTGGTACAATCTGGTAAGGACAGAGTTCAACTAGAGGCTGCAGGGATCGAGTCTAGTCACCGATCACTGGGCTGTGACCTGATCGGTGAATATTACACTTTTCTCTTATATTCAAGCAGGGTTATGAGTCATAGATAGAGATCGTGGGTTAAGTTTACCCGGTTATTACCTGAAAATATCTGTAAACTGAGTCAAAATTAGACAGTACACGTGTATCAGTCTATATTACACTAAATGTGCGCAGGGAGCAAGCAGGCAAAAGAAAGCCACTAGTTGATTCTATGCCTCAAACCTCATGACTCCCTGTGCTGCTCCCCATGAAGAAAGCAATAAGGCACACGAAATCCCATCGCAGGTGTCTGGGCCCACTGTATGCTAATAGGGAAGGATCAGACGCTCTTCTCACATAATGGGGTTTGACAAAGTGAAAATTAACACAACCCCACTCCTGCTGTTGCTGTTAGAGGGGGTGGTTGATATGGCTTTGTCTCAGACTACACTACACACACACACACACACACACACACACACACACCTTCCGACAGATACCACACCAGCCGTCGTTCTCATTCTCACCCAGACATTTACGTTGTAGGCTCCCCTCCGCATCCCTTCCTCGCACTCCCCCTCCTCCTGCACCGCTACCCCTATCTAGGTGTTTGTGTCCTCGGCATAAACATCCCTACATCCCTCCTCCTTCCCTCTTTTCTCTTCTTCTCCAGCGACTCTGTTTGCTTCAATGGACTTTCATGACAACTCATTCCGTAAGGGTCCTTTTTTCTCTCCCTCTCCCTCTCTTTCTCCTTCACTCTCCCCAGGTGAAATATTGATGGATTTTTTATGAATAGCTATGAAAAATTCATTCAAATTCCAAAATGAAAAAGCGTAAACATTCCGCATCTGCCTATGCCTCCCGCATTCATTATCCTTCACAACATCCCCCCGCCCTCCCTCCCAACTCTCCCTCGTTTTCCCCACTCGTACCCCTTCTTCTCCTCTTCATCCTCACTCAGCGCCCCTCCTCACCCTCCGTCTACCTGAAAAAGACATGCTCTGTCTCTTTTTCCGCCACTTGGCCTAATTGCTTAATTTGACCTGCTCTCTCATCAATTAAAAGTCTGTCAGTGGTAGACAGATGGAGGATGGATCAGAGGGCCAGTCGATGGACAGATCAATGACAGAACAGCTCAATAAGTAAATGGAGATGGCCAGTGATGGAAAAAGGAAATGAAGGAGGGAAAGAAGTAGAAGAAGAGGAGAACAAATTGAACAGGCTGTTGTGGCAAAGACGGTGCAGCACCAATGTGCCTCACTTGGATGCTCTGACTCACTTTTCTCACTATCTCTGTCTAACCCCAAACCTCAAAACCCAACCCCGTTCATTCTGTTGTTTACTGTAATACAGATATATGAATGTAAAGCTGACCCAATAGAGCGTGTACACATATCAAGTTACAAATACGAGAGCAAAAAGATAATAAATGAGAGAGAGAGAGGCACTGAAATTTCAAACAAGAATAAAGCCATTAGGTCTTTAAATCGTAACAAAGGAAACTGAGAAGTCATATGAGCAGAAACTGAGAACAGACAAAATTGAGGTAAGGAGGAGACTGGAGGGGCTCAGAGCTGAAACAGTGAAGACCGACCTCACGTATGATTAGACGCACCGAGAAAATGCAACTCCAAAAAAAACCAAGCGCACTTCAATCAGCTGAAGCAGGTCTGCTTTTCTCGACTCATTCACACAATCACAAACATTCATATGCATGCAATGCATTTATGGAAACAAACAGCAGAGGATGGAGCAAATATAAAGCACAATCACACTTTTCCTTATAAACACATAAAGACTCACTCACAAGAAAACCGCAAGTCACATCTCTGTAAACAAATGTGACTTTGGTGAAACACGGCTTCACATGAATATACACAGATATTAGCATGAGCATGCACACACACACACACACACACACACACACAGAGCAATACACACACACACAACCACAATTATTTTGTTATTTTCCCCTTCAACACCTTGTTTTAATTAGCTTTCTCATGAGACTGCGACTAAGACCAATTAGGGAAGATTATCAAAGAAGGTCTAGAGTAGGGTGCATGCCCACTATGACTCTTGTCCCCAGGGATAGGCCAGGATGAAAGAGACCAGCACTACAGACACACATACACTTGCATGCACACAGAGAGCCAAACAGAAACGTGCACTACTCTTAAGAGCAAAAATATGAAATCCACACAGGTCTGTGCAAGACGGAGTCATCTTGTGCCTTTTCAAGAATCAGTCCTCCATAACAGAGATCATTCTGTATTGACCAGCTGGAGATGGATCACTGAAGAGATACACAATGGGCTCCTTTCACTCTTTTCCCTCAAGGGGAACTAAAACCAGTCTGTTGATCCAACCACTAATGGAGACACTTCAGAAAATTGAGAGAGACTCAGAATTAGGCTATAAAAACACACATTAGGTGTTTAGGATGAACACAGGAATGAAAGGAATTATATCTGAGATGCCAACACATGCACTCTCTTACCTTATGACAAATCAATGGGAGATCTTTTGGAGTTATGATCTGCTGGGTGATACTGATGTATGATCAAGAGTATTAACCCCCAAGAAAAATGCACCTGTATAATTGCTAAGGTGCCACCATTTATCTCTCTCTCCCTCAGCCTTTGTTTCTCCTCCAAATCAGGAGAAATATCTACCCAACTGCAGCCTCAACACTGTGTTTATGTTTATCTTTGTGTGACACGTCAATACAAAACAGAGTGTGAGTGTGTGTGTGTTGTCACAAGTTAGTCCATAACCTGATGGTAAGTTAATAGCACTCAGAGGTATTAGGTGTAACAGTGATTAGATTGGGAGAGGCTGATAGCGCATACTGGCTAGACCCCTAAGGGGCATCTAGAAGAGTCAGAGATCAAAGGTCAATCAACAGGGGATCAATGTCACTCAAAAGAGCCGTGTTACATTCAGAGTCATACTATACGGCATACATAGTGAAGGTGTAAATAGAAATTTGTATAGGTTGATGTTTAAGAAAAAGGATCCCTGACCAACTCGGTAACGCTCCCAGCCACAGAGCACCATATGAAGCAGGATGTACAAAGCAAAGTGTGGAGTGGAGAGACATCCAAAGGGAAAGTGACTTCCCTGGGACTTCATTAAGCTAATCTGGCTACCGATACTAACAAAGTTTAAAAGAGGAGGTGAGGAGAAAGCTCAGAAATGAGACGAACACTTATTAGATCAGACCGAGGGAATTGTCTTTAGACGCTCATAGCTCGATTCACGCGCACACACACACACACACACACACACACACACACACACACACACACACACACACACACACACACACACAGAGTTTGTGATACCTTTTTGTTAAACAGACTGAGACAAAGAGATACACATAACATGGAATTGTCAAAAAAGAAGCACAAGCATAATATGCATGTATTCAAAACATTGCCACACATGCATGCTTAAAGCACACATAGACTTAATAAAAGTCATATTCACAACATTACATGTAAAAACATTGAATCACAACTTTCCTAAAGGTTGCTCACATTACCACCAAGTGGTGGTGGAGGATATTGGCAGTTATTAGGTGAAACTAGTTGGTGTCTTCCACGCATACTATGGGCACTGTGTCAATCTGCTAACAACCAAAGCAATAATCAGGATGTTTTTAATGCTGCAACCTCTTTGTGATTTCACCCAGCATCCCAGCAATCTCCAACAACCAGAGAATACATATTTTTCCCTAGCAACCTGAGGTTGCCTGGGGGTCACTAACCGGTCTCTAGACCTGTGTGACTGAGGCCTAAGGTCAAAAGAGGTAAGAATTACACTGTTTTAAATCACAGCAGCTTCTGTTTTTTTTACGATTTTACACACAAGACAAAAAGGCGATATTAAGGAGAGGTAACCCCACCTTTAGTTAAAACTGCTAGTAGGTAGTCACCTCATGTATCAGCCTTTCAATTTATGGTCTTGCAATGGTCTCTGTTTGCGCACAAATTTCTATATGTGCAGAAAACCCACTGCAAAGTTGCTCCCGTGCAGACCTCCAAAATCCCAACTGTATGTTATCGGACGCGGGTGTTGCTCTACGTCATTGAATGCTGATTAGTCGCTGAAAGGTCAGAAAAGGGAAGGGAGCAATATTCGAGTTTACCAGGAATGGAAGAAGCACAAAGAAACTATCAAAGATCAAAAATTACAGCATGAAACCCAGAGGCAGTAGCTGCAGTTCACAATTTTCATTGTTTTAACACTCAGTATAACTTCACCACCTTGTAAGTTTGGCCCTGATGAACCTACAACAAATCAGCACAAATAAGAGTACCCCACATATCAATTGTACCACATACTTTGTACGCTGCCTCCTTTGACAACAGATGCTCTCTGCAGGTAAACCGGCTGTCCACAGACTGCCAGCTCACTGCGAGCGCGCTACCCCCACAGAAGCATAATTCCAGTTTAAGAAAAGAAGCGCTTGTTTTCTCCATGTTACGCCGATAAGATGTTGAGAAGTAAAAAGTTAATAGTCAGTTTCAACAAATCATCTCCAACATGTATTAATGAAATTAAATGATGTTATCAACGGGCAACTGCAAACAGAGGTGCTGAAACAGTCTTCTCAGTACATTCTGCATCCCAGCAATGCACACATTCTGTCCTTATTATCAAATCCTGACTAAGGATAATGATGTTAAACTCTTAGTTTCAGTAAGAGCCAGCTTGGATCCTCTGTCCCCACAGAAATGAATTTCATGCACATCACATCAAGCCAGGTTTGTTATTTCACCAGACAAAGGAGAATGCAAGGGGTAGATTCATTTCATCCCATGTCAGTATGAGTTGTAGGTCCAGTACCAGACCTGCTGCTACCAAGAAAGTGAGGTAAGGCAATTTGAGAAGATTGCTGGCTGGCAAAAGGCTCCTACTGACAACCATTTTCTAATGGTCCTGGGTTCTGACAGTAGTGCATTTAATAAAACAGCCCTGTAACTGTGGGTCAACTGTAGCCAGGGTAAGAAGAGCAGAAACTGGCATGATTTTCTGATAAAGCAATTGGAGGCTTTGAGTAACATAAGCCTTTAGTTACTGATGATAATGAGGTTTAATAGAAGCAGGCCCCACACATAAAGTGGGCTCATGAAAGTTTTGTTTTGAAAGGCACACAAATGAGTAAAGATGAGCTGCTGAGAGTCATTAGAGGACAAAGTCTGTGAGAAATACAACCGTATACTTACAGACAACAAGAGCAAAGAGCAATGAAGGAGGGGGAACAGGATAGAAAGAGAGGGACAGAGGGTAGACGAAGTAAGGCGGGGAGTGCCATGTCGTTCTTAATCTAGTTTGTCTGTCGTAATCGTGTCAATGTCACTCTCAATCAGGCAGCCACAACTAGGGCTATACAACTTCAGCTTGATTGGCCCGAACCTTGTCTTTAAAATGACCTCTACGGGGAAGGTGTGTGTGTGTGTGTGTGTGTGTGTGTGTGTGTGTGTGTGTGTGTGTGTGTGTGTGTGTGTGTGTGTGTGTGTGTGTGTGTGGATAAAGACACGGAGTAAGAAAAAGAAAAAACAGAAGAGGGGGGTAAGATGAAGGGAGGAGATTCTTCTAGAGACAATATGAAAAAGGAGAGAGTGAACACAAATTAACTTTAAACCTGTTACTCCCCCACCTATCTGTCAATTTCACTTTGGTCTCTTTCTTTGTTCTGATTTTTTACAGTGACAGTATTGATTGTTCTTATTACACAAGAGAATACACATATATCTGTGTGGCTGAGTTGTGCAGAGGTGCTTGGGTAAAGTTCAGTTATTTTTCCTGCCAACATTTCGGGGTTGTGTTTATGGCTTAAAAAAGATAGATAGATAGATAGATAGATAGATAGATAGATAGATAGATAGATAGATAGATAGATAGATAGATAGATAGATAGATAGATAGATAGATAGATAGATAGATAGATAGATAGATAGATAGATATGTGCCATGTTGCTTTTTATATTAACTTAGCATGTGATAATATACAGCAGTGACATTCACAGCCGTTAACCACAACAGGGTGGATTTAGCTAAATTTGCACATGTCAGCAGATCCACTTCCCTAAAACTGTGTATAAACAACCACAATCTGTGATCATGAATTACAGTCATGCTCAGTAAATATAGATTATTATATCATTTATAAAAAACAAAAAAATACATCTTTAAAAATACATTTACAAACTAGTTTTAACTTCTTTTTTTTTAATGTGTGACAGGCTGGGAACCTGTCCACGGTGTACCCCGCCACTTGGGGCAGCCTGCAAGACACCAGGCACCCGCGACTCTGATAAGGCAAAGCAGTAGAAAATGGGTGGATGGCTGGTATATTTTTTATTATAACACACAGCATTATCCCACTAATCACTGCAGGGCATGCTGTGTTTGAACATATTACATCAGGCCAGGGCAACTTAGTGAGAATATGTTTGCATTGGCTGCTGGTTCTGTGGATCTTTTGTGTCCTAAGACTCACTTTAGAGTCCAAATAACTTAGTGTGGATTTTGATTGAGTAAATGTTACTGGACTGACATCAGTATTTACCTCTTAAATTTCAATTAGTCTGTTGTTTTGTACATGGCAGTGCATGCCCTGATGCTTGATTTAGATTTAATGATGACTGCTTAACAGGGAAGGGGGGATTTTACCAGGCAAGACTGAAACACAGACAGTCACAACACAACAATAAGAAGGCAGTCACACAGTATAACTACACTGTAATGGCGACAGTGAGCTAGCACCTCAAATTTTTACAATCACTGCTTGGCAATCATATGAAAAACTATTTTTGCATAGTGTATGTTGAAACTGCAAAAAATGCCACCTTCATTTATTATTCTGAAAGTCAAATCACAGTGGCAGAGTAGAGTATGATCATGGATGGCCATGTTTCCACTCTTCAAGGAAACATCTCCATTGGCTAAAGCATTACACAGGGCCTAGAGAGCCAATAACAAAGCAGAGCACTGGAGAAAGACAAAGATACAGGCTTACTGCCAGTGAGAAGCAGTAAGACAAAAACTTTTTAGGCATAGGCCCAATTTGGCAACTAACTAACCAGGCCACTGGTCCAACTGAACCTCCAACTGGCCCTTTGCCACTGGGCAAGCCTTATTATTGAACTCTGCAACAGTGCTGTCTGTTGTGGCCTACTGCTGCATAACATATGGTCCTAGGCTTTTCATCTCTCCAGGGATGAAACACCCACACAAACACATGCACAAACTCATTCACACACTATGGAGGAAAAGAGAGGGGGGAGAAGGGGAAAGAGGGAGAGAGAGAAAGAGAGGGAGACAGAAATGCAGACAAAAACACCAAAATAGCAACAAAACACACACGCACATGTTGGTCTTCAGAAGAAACATTAAACAAAAACCAAAACAAGCCACTCCAAGTGGCACACTGGATGAATAAAACATGTTTTTTGGGGGGAAACCTTCCTGGGCAAGTCCCACTCCTCAGATATATTTTCCACCAGGAAATAATCCCATGTGGCAAGAGCAACAGGGTGCATGTGACGGATGACCAGCTGAGCTTTGCTTTGGTAAGTAAAGCTGTTTGTTGGAGCTTTGCCTTGACTGTTTCTAAGGGTGAAGAAGCAAATACTGGACATTTTATTATCCTAAATTCTGCTCCTTTGTGAAGTCCCCCTGATTACAGTTCATTTAAATATCATGCAGAATGTATTAATCTGCAGTAAAATGACAAAAATCAATTCACACAAGTGTATGCAATGGAGCAAACCTCAAAGCATGCACAAAAACCAACAAAAGTCAGACACTGTGTGTTAGAAACACAAACACACATATGGCCATATCCACACTCAGTTCCGCTCTGCTCTAAATCACGGCTCCGCCGGGCTAATGCACAGATCCATACTGCTCTGGGTGAATTAACGTTAGTAATAAGATATCATGGCTCTGATTGATCCTCTGCTTCCATGTCCGCACCATAAAATGACTCAAACACAGTCGCAGCAAGCCATTACTCTAATACTGCATTGATTCCACTCTGAAGTTAGGCTACAGAAGGGGGCATAAAGTGGAGTGGGCATGGGACTGAAGGAACTATAACTGTAGATTCAGACTAGAGGTGAGAAAAAGACCTTGGCTCAAACTGCAAGAGAATTTTTGAGTCTGGCCGTCTTTACTGTAGCCAATACTACACCATTGAAGCAACGATTAGCTATAGGACTGATTATATTATAAATATAAACGTTGTGATCGTTTTGTCACGTTTCATTTTATAATACAATAATTTTTTCTCATGTTTATTTATTTATTCATTTTTATTTTTTTATTTTAGATCACACCTCTAAAACTTCATTCATTTGTTTAAATAAAATCTACACACTTACACACAATACAGCATGGTGGTCAAAATGATACACAGTGGCCTTATAACTTATTAAGTGACAAATTGCTAATGATGGGGCTAATCTGTAGGATTAAATAAAAAATCCAAAATGTAAACCATAAGAGTAACAATAAAGTAAAGGTCATAACTTGTCTTCTTACCAACTGGAAAAAGATGTGCAATATCCTGCGAGGAAATGTGAGTCAGCGCCACAGATTTCTAATGCTGCAAAACAACACCATATTACTAACTTCAGACAGTTATCATCACTGAATTATGAAATTTTGAAAGGAAGTACAGACATATAGAGAGCTCTGACACCATCTAGCATGTGAGCTCATGTTGAAATAGCAAGCTACATCAGACGCACCTTCACTATCCACTGGGTCTTGGCTATGATCCCCATCCATATGGGCAGAAATCTGTGCCATCAGAAACTGAATTTGAATAAGTTAAATTTGAATTTGAATTGTAACTTGAATAAAAGCTTTTGAAAACTGAATTTGAATTAGTCTAATTTGAAATTGAATTTATGGTTTGAAAATGATCATCACTAAATTGAAATTGAATTTTATATATTGAAAATGAATTCATTTGCTTTGAAACTGCATTTTATCCTTTAAAAATTCAGCTCTCGAATAATTTCAGTTTCACTCTCACCATTCAGTTTCAGTTCTACAATTCAATTTCAGTTCCAAAATTCAGTTTTTTGGAACTTACTTCCGGTTCCGGTTCAAGAGTAAACGAGCGCAGATTAATAGAACTACGTTTTACCAGCGGCCGAAAGTGTTACTGACGGGAATCTACAGCGTCTTGAGCTGAATTAAGACTTCAGAAGTCATTCGTCATGTCGAATGACCAGCGGATAAACTCTCAGGTTGGTAATAAATGTATTACGTGTATAAGAACAAGCGTCATGTTAACAATTGATAGCCGTACAGTAACTTTTATGCTTATTGTAGCTGTTAGCTAAAAAAGCTAATTTAGCCTAGTTTGCCCTGGATTTAGCTTTGACAAACAAATATGATCGACTGTTTCTAGTAGAATTCCAAAGTTGTCATCTTGTACCCTGTCAGAGCCCTGTATGCTTGCAGAGACCCCTACAGTAGGGAAACATGCAAAACAGCGTCCAAACCTTTGTATTTTAGCTTTATTTATGTCTTACACAGCATCCCAACTCTTTAGCTAACTTAATAACTTTAGCTAAAGTGAATAGTTAGTCTAATTCATTAGTGCAGCATTACTGGATCACCTGTTTGAAGTGATATAATATGATATACAACTATCACTGAAGCAGCAAACTTTGTAAATAAACAACACTTCTCATTCTCTAAACGTTTGGCCACAGCTGTAGATTACACTATCAGTGCTTGTTCACTCTTGACAATAATTACATTTCTAAATTCTCTTTGTGCATTTACAGGTAAACAATATCTAATATTTTATCTAAATGACTGCTGTGTCTTTGAAAAGGTGAAGAGCCTGAGGCCGGTGACAGTCCAGTTCTACTCCAAGTACATCCTTACGGTGGCTCACAGGACAAGGCCACATTCCTGTCCTGCCAGAGAGAAGAGAAACTTCAGAGTCTTCATGCAGTTCAACCACACCTGTCATATTCCATATGACAGGGGTCTCAAACTCCAGTCCTCGAGGGATGCATGCAACTTTTCCATGTGTCCCTGGTGCAACACACCTGAATACAATTAGTAGGTCATTAGCAAGAGTATAGAACTTGACTGCATGCTGAGGTGGCAACCCCTAACCCTACCTACTCAAGTAAATTTAAGTAAATATATGTATTTGGAAACATATACTTCTAAAATACTTTTATTGCACAATGTTCATTCACTCATGAGCTGCTGTAACGTGAATCAAATGGCTGAATTGCCAACTCAGCATGCATTCAAGTTCTATACTCTTGCTAATGACCTACTAGGTGTGTTGCAACAGGGACACATGGAAAAGTTGCAGGACAGCGGCCCTCGAGGACTGGAGTTTGAAGACCCCTGCCGTATGGTGTTCATGCAGTTTTCTACCCCACAGTTACAGCATGTCTGACTGCCTGTTCAGCATATGCAAAAATATATGAGTTTAAGCATGTGATGACAAAGGCCTTCCATTATGGTGTTTGTCATCACATGTCACAGACATCTGGATGATCATTTGGAATAAACAAAAAACTTGTTACTTCATCTTTTATCTTTATTATTATTGTTCTTATTTTACATTTTTCATTGTTAGGCATTAGGTTTATTTATAGTAGTCCTTTCCAACTTCTTTCCCTCTTCCATGTTACTGTGTCAGCATCTGTTTGGGGTTGGGAGTGGAACAGAAAGTAAGGAAATCCAAAGTGCCATTAAAACCAGGAGAGGTTCTTATATTTCAGAAGAAGGGATTAATTCAAAAGAAATGACCTCAATGCCATATTTTATTTAGGAACCCTAGAGAGCACTTTGCAAAATAACACATTCTTATAATTTCACCCTCAGATGAGCCAAGCTACGACTGTCAGGGAAGGTGATGTAGGTACAGAGTGGTTAAGTTAATGTCTCTTGTCTAGATGAAGGCACAAGAGGGATCAATGGCAAGGCGTAGAGATTCAGTATCTTCAGTCTTCAGTGGACACTCCATTTCTGGCACAAAACACCTGTAAAAGATGGTCGATTTAGGAGGTGACCCGATAACT
Organism: Pelmatolapia mariae; assembly: GCF_036321145.2. Taxonomy (NCBI): domain Eukaryota; kingdom Metazoa; phylum Chordata; class Actinopteri; order Cichliformes; family Cichlidae; genus Pelmatolapia; species Pelmatolapia mariae. The sequence goes on from NC_086244.1 coordinate 23,508,865, forward strand.
TCAGCCTGTCAAACATAGCAATGGAGCAGTATGTTTAAAAAAAAAAAAAAACTAAGCATGCACTCAGTACCCTAAGAATTATTATGGTAGTTAAACACAGTGATAGTCACATATCATATCACTTCAAACGGAGGTGATCCAGTAATGCTGCACTAAAGAATTAGACTAACTATTCACTTTAGCTAAAGTTATTAAGTTAGTTAAAGAGTTGGGATGCTGTGTAAGACATAAATAAAGCTAAAATACAAAGGTTTGGACGCTGTTTTGCATGTTTCCCTACTGTAGGGGTCTCTGCAAGCATACAGGGCTCTGACAGGGTACAAGATGACAACTTTGGATTTCTACTAGGAACAGTCGATCATATTTGTTTGTCAAAGCTAAATCCAGGGCAAACTAGGCTAAATTAGCTTTTTTAGCTAACAGCTACAATAAGCATAAAAGTTACTGTACGGCTATCAATTGTTAACATGACGCTTGTTCTTATACACGTAATACATTTATTACCAACCTGAGAGTTTATCTGCTGGTCATTCGACATGACGAATGACTTCTGAAGTCTTAATTCAGCTCAAGACGCTGTAGATTCCCGTCAGTAACACTTTCGGCCGCTGGTAAAACGTAGTTCTATTAATCTGCGCTCGTTTACTCTTGAACCGGAACCGGAAGTAAGTTCCAAAAAACTGAATTTTGGAACTGAAATTGAATTGTAGAACTGAAACTGAATGGTGAGAGTGAAACTGAAATTATTCGAGAGCTGAATTTTTAAAGGATAAAATGCAGTTTCAAAGCAAATGAATTCATTTTCAATATATAAAATTCAATTTCAATTTAGTGATGATCATTTTCAAACCATAAATTCAATTTCAAATTAGACTAATTCAAATTCAGTTTTCAAAAGCTTTTATTCAAGTTACAATTCAAATTCAAATTTAACTTATTCAAATTCAGTTTCTGATGGCACAGATTTCTGCCCACATACATCCACCTCAGTTTTAAAAAGCCTAGCTTTACACCAGAGATAGATGCAAATCACACATGTTTGTTAAGTATATGGCTTATAAGTATGAAAACACATAAATTTCACAAGTACTTTCCTGCTGTCAATTAAACTTAAATACAATTAAACTTAAATACAGAATGCATTCACCCAAACAAATATATATATGTTTGTCAAGATTCCAGAAAAGCAAGTTGTTAAAATCATCTTGGAGAACTTGCTACAGTTGTCTGGATTTGCATCATCTCCATTGCTTCTATCTTGCATGAAATCCCAGATTAGCTAACGACTCTGAGATCAGATCTTTGGAGACCAAACCATCTGTTGCAGACTACATGTTCTTTTTTTCACTTAAACTGTATTAAAATTCTTGCTGTATAATTTGGGGTTGTTCCCATTAAGAATTTTGCACAGTTGAGAAAAGAAAGTATCAGTCCTCTCCTGCTCTGCATCATCTGTAATGGATATTAACATACATAAGCATTGTGAAGCCACTCTCATTGACAGTTAGGCACAAAAGTTAACACACCGCGATACGTTTATCGGGGGCTTCGGCTAAAGATGCCAGATTGTGCAATGCTGACGAAAAAGACACAGACGGTATCCTCAGCTTTGACTCTTTTGCTGTGAAGGCTTCTATATTTCTTCAAATATCAAAGTGGCCCAATATTTGTAATTTTTGTAATTTTGTAAAATAAAATAAATAGATGTGGCTGAAGTGCAGACTTTCAGCTTTAACTCAAGGAATTTTACAGAAAATCTGCATTAACTGATTAACAATTAAAGCTGTTTTTACACATAGACCCTCAGTGATTAAAAATATTAGGACAAACTAACATAATTTTAAATATAAGGATGTTTTGGACTTGGAAAAAAACAACAACTTTGCAGTCAATGAACCTTCTGAAGTCTAGAAATCATGGATGTCGCCCAGTGTTTGTTTCTTCCTTTGAGATTTTTTGCCAGACCTTCACCTCTTTAGCAGAGAGTATAGCCAAACTATACACTTAATCCTGCTACTTTCATCAGCAGTCACATCATCAGTGAACATTAGTGATGCAGTTCCATTGGCAGTCATACATACCCATGCAATAACACATTTCTTTACATTTTTAACAAAACAATTCAACCTTCACTACATCCATCCTTTAGAGATCACTAGAATGTTCTCTACAATCTGAGAAAATAAATCATTTTTAAATTGTGATGTTATATAAAAAAACATTTCCAGCTATTGAGCGATTAGTTAAGTAACCCATTAATCTTTAAAGTACTTATAACCATATTAAATTTGTATGACTGTTGTGAGCCTGAGGTTTGTTTGTTTTTTTAAACAAACAGCTAAGATTGAGACTAGAGATTGGTGCAGGTGTCCATGTTGGCGGCGTGTTTGATTAACAATCTACAGCTAGGATCTGTCTATCAAGCACTAATGAGCTCCCTTAACTGCCAGTTTATATCAAATACAACAACATGGAGCCAAAATGAAAGACACACAGACTGAATGACCCATATTATATTGTCCAAGCAGCCTCGGGGTGAAGGATTCACCCAATACCGATACACGCCAACCTGCATGATCACAAAGCAGAAGTCATTGAAACCATGTGAGGTTATTTAGGGGGAAAAGATTATTCCAGGAAACTGGTAGTCACAGTCGGAGTTTTGGTCTGAGTTTGAAAACCTGTGATTGATTTGAAAACTACCAGAGGGCCAGTCACAATCACGCCAGTACCCAGCGTACGAGGACGCTCTTAAGACTGTCTGGACACAGACCAAACTGCCAAATGCAAATGCGCACACATAAATAGACATACACACACTGATGCACACGCAGAATCATCCAAACACATTCCCATCTGCCTGAATTACATGCTGGACAAAGTCCCACGGTCATTAAAACCAGACTGCATTGAAGACACAGTCACCACGCAAGCACACACACACACACACACACACACACAGACAGACACATGTGCACAAGTACCTATTGCTTGAAGGCAAAATGCCTGTTTCCACTGTATAGTCTGTCTGTCTGTTCACATGGTACACAGACTTATCAGACAAGTCAACTCGCTGTTGTAAGTATACAGGAAAAACAAAGCAATTGGCAGATGTGACAGACAGAGATACAGACAGACACAAACACAGACAGACACGTTCACATGGCAGCAGACATGAAGTGAGTAATACAAAATAATATCAAACAGGTGAAAGACTAAATCAAAACTGGTGAGAACTGTGCTGTATAAGCAACTTATAGTCGAACAGACTAAAGTATAATATGAAGCATACACACATACAAATTCATAAATACGGCAGAGCTTCTTTGATACTAACCCAGGTGTAATCTCTCACCCATCCCTCTCGCTTGCTCTCTCTCTCTCTCTCTCTCTCTCTCTCTCTCTCTCTCTCCCTCTCACACACACACACACACACACACACACACACGGAAAGACATTTCTGCCTATACTTACAGACAATAGCATGCAGAACAAAAGGCATCACCATGTTCACATTAGTGAGCCAACAGGACTATTTTTATATTTTACTGAGTCACAAAGAGTCTTCTCCCAGCAGCATGTCACTATTCTCATATCAAAGCTGTGTTTATAGCCGACAAAGCTTTGAAAGTGGGCCATGGCTCATAAAATGCCTTTATGTCCCTCGCCGGTACACTAAAAAAACCCAGAAACAATGCATTTTAAGTCTGCAATTGGACTAGTGTGTGTTACTGATCTTATTATACGTGTTTAAAGAGTGTGAGTATCCAGTGTGTGTTCATGTTTGTGCGGGCGCCTATGTGTTTGCACACATGCGTCTGTGATTGTGTGTGCGGGTACACCCCACTTCCCCCACAGTTGTGTGTTTAAGTGCGTGTAGGTGTTGTTGATTTAATTCCCTCCACTGATATTGTTCTTTTCCGATCTTTTTCATGGCTCGCAGAATGTGCAGCCTTAACACTCAGCTAACAACCCTGGCTTCCTGAATCGCATGTAACCTAATCACTAACACCATCTGTTAATTATGTTAATACAAAAATGCCTTGGCTGCTATTCACATCCATTCTCTGAATTAGCACCCCACTTCCCCACCGAGCACCCTCTCTCCGTGCCTGCTCCTCATTCTCTTGTCCAATCCTTTCCATCATCGCAGGCTCCCATTTTTCTTTATTTCAAATCTTGTCTGTCTTATCCTTTCTAATTCTATCTCCTGACTTCCCTTGTGTGTTTTTATCATCCTTGCTAATCCTTCATATCCTTGCTTTTCTCTGTCATCTATTTCCTTATTCACACCATCAACCTCCCGCCAAATGCCTCCATAGCTCTCCCTTTTTCCAAGTCTTCCTTGTACCACTTTGTAAAAAATCTCAAACTCTTAAATCCTCTTCCTCACAATCCCATCCTTTACACCTCTCTGGTATCCCCTTAGTGGCTTTTGTTGCTCCCTTCAGTGAGTCAGAGGCTAAGCTGGCTGGAAATCCCCAGAGGCTCCGTCTGAATCCAACTTATTTTGAGTGATATCGATCCACCCTTCCTCTTAATTGTTATTCACTATGCTAATCTGTATTTGTAAATCTAAGTTTTTATTGATCCATAGGAAGCATAATAAACTTTGTATTGCATTCATGCACAGAATAAGCATTATTGTAATTCAGGGAAAACATCATTTAATAGTCGTATACAGCACTGGTCATTAGATTAACACAATCGAACGGCTGGCCCAGCAACGCATAATCAGAGGTATAAGTAGGCCTGATGGTATTGTGACTATCCCCAGAGAGACCCTGTTCAAGCCTGGGGATGAAGTGGGAAGTTTACCCCGGAGAAGAAATGCATGCAAAGGAACAAAGCCCAGAGTTAACCATCTGCTTGACTTGATTAAAGCAAAAGTGGACAGGAAATGTCTATACCAAACCCATTTGTGCCTGGGTGATAATAGTTTCAGGTTATCAGACAATAAGGGTTGCAATATTTTCAGGGGTTGCAATCTCAGGGTCAACTAGTCAATTTTATTTTGTCAGATAAAATTCTTATTAAATAAAATTCTTATTAAACATACAGTTATCTGTGTTACTTTCATAAAGCAATGTCCTGAAACAGCTTTATTACGGTGTGTTCACACCGAACGCGATAGAGGCGGCCAGAGCGTCAGGTTTACATGTAAAGTCAATGGGAAAAGCGCGATGACACGCGATTGCGGGTCCCGCGAAAATTCGGGAGCAGATTCGCCTCGCGATAACGCGTGAAACGGGCGTCAGTGTACCGCGTCTGGCGCGTTTGGCTCGCGAATAAAACCACGCGCGTCAGTTTTTGTGTTGCATTTTGTGCATACGCGCGTTTCGCCTCTACCGCTCGAGTTGGAAAAATCTGAACTCCAGCGTCAAATCGCGCCGCGACAACCAATCAGGAGCCTGGTGACGTGGCTGTAACCTAGGTCAAAGGGGCAGATCCAGCCAAAGCCCTTCATTCTTCAGTGGAGGGAAGGCTAATCAACGGAAGAACGGTCTGCCTGTGCAGCCTGGTCTATCCCGCTTTGACTGTGAATTTGCCCAAACCCAAAATGTGATTGCTAGTTTAATTAGTGTTTACATTTACACAACATTTACTGAGTATCGACTCCAAACTAACTGACACCGTGTCAAAGAAGTCGCTGGTGTGGCTCCATGTTGTTAGACAGATGCCCAAAAAGTCAGGTGTAAACTTGTTTTAATTTGAATCGCACAGTTCAACTGCGAAACAAGCTACCTCATCTTGAACAAGTAAGCTAACTTGCTTGTTAGAGTGTTTTGCCAACTTTCCTGTTGAACATTGAATTGGCCTGTTTAATCAGAATTGGCATATTTAAACATGTTTGGTCTAAAAATAGTTTAATGATGACATTGGCAGCTCCAGTATCTGTCAGTAGCTGCAGTGACTCACAGACACAGGCTTAGAGAGTAGTCAGTGACTCCCTGGCAACCTATAGTCTCTAGGGAAAAATGTGTACTCCCTGACCAGTTGGCGAGTGGCTGCTGGAAGTGGCTATCACTGAGTGAAAACAGTCACAAAGAGGGTAATTCACCAAAAAGACTCCTTGTGATCATTTTTGGTTGCTAGTACGATTGTTAGCAGGAATGCTGGGGTCGCCCATAGTTTGAATGGAAAATGTAGACTTGTCTGCAAAAACTAACAGAGCTGTACTGAAACCTCAGAAAATGCAACATAAACTGGAAACAGAGAACACTTACCTTCAAAGTAAAAGTTGTTCCAGTGCAAGAAATACATTTCAAAGGGAGCAAACCTTATTTTGAAAGTGAGCAGTCTCCATTTCTGGTTTGTGCCACACAGTATCACTCTCAACACTTAGCAAGCAGGTGGTGAGTGCCAGCAGACATGTGGGTGTCTACCATACAAACTATGGATGATTGTAGAGGACCAAAGCAAATGCAAGGCAGTATATGTAGCACCATAAACCTCTTTGTGACCAAGTATACTTAGAAACTACCAACAACCTCCAGCAACCACCTGCCAACCACTCAACGAACACACTTTTTTCCCTAGTGACAGGAGGTTACCAGGAGGCCTCTGTGACTTGATCAATCAATTTTCAGCTAGCCGGTTAAATTTAATCCATACACAGTGTCAGCTTTTTGTCTAGATATACTGCACATACCAACCCAGTGTTTCTCATTTCTCTAGAAATAATGGGCTGGTATCAGCATCAGTCAACAACTATTCAACTGCTTGAAGAGCAGGTACACTTACTTTGGGTTTCTTCAGTTTCTTTTGGTTTGAAGTATTACCCCAGTATTTTTCTTCTGATGTGTCAGTAACAAAAGTCTGAGCTTGCTGCTCTGTGCAAATAAATTGCCAGATGTTCCCGTAATAAAAACTGTGGACACTGTTTGGACTACAGCAGCTAAATTCAACATATCATTGGCAATCCTAAATGTATGGTTGGAACTGTCATTTGTAAACAGTTTACACACAATTTTATCAATACACGGCAGCAGACGTAAAAACAAAGCATAATTAAAGCCAGCGGAAAAGTAATATGTCTCAAGAAGAGGTGTTATAAACGCTATCTTCTGAGGACCATTAATGTGTTTCCATGGTAATCCGTCTGAATAAGTTGACACTGCAGTAATTTACATATTGTGGCTACAACACAAGTTTAGTCTCAAAAATCAGTACCAGATTATTTTAAGTGTACTACTTAGAATGTACTGTAAGAGGTGAGATCAGCTAAAATATTCATAAGACTTAAAAGTCAATGATTTTCACACCAGCAACTTGATCATAGCAAAACATACAAATATCACCAGGGTTATTTAGTCTCTCCAGTTCTCAGTATTAAACTCCACATATACACACCAAAAACATACATGAAGAAAGAACCACTTAGACTGCTTTCACACACCCACACATACAAGCAGCCCTCCCAAACTAGCAACCACACATGCAAACACTCGCCGCAGCACACCCCGATGCCCTGGCCTCCCACAGCTGGTTGAGTGAGGCCACAGTTTGGGTAAAGCGCTGAGTTCCTTACACTTGGTCGTGAGTGTTATTTATTCTGAGTGCTATGTAGCGAGAGATTCGTGACAGGAGGTCAGAGCAGGACCACAGAGCAGAACAAGGGTACTGACATAGCAGAAAAGGCCTAAAGATACTTCTGCTGTCTTATTCTCATTTATAGATGCAATGTACTCACGCACACACAGAAAACTTACACACGCACACTTTGTCCGCCATGCCCTTTACTTTGAACACCGCAGTGTTTCTCTGTGAAGTGAGAGCATGTCCTTCGCTGCACCACTGCTGAACGTATCCTGAAGGCGAGGAAGTCGGGCACATTAGTGTTATCATTGAAAAGCGGTTCAACATGGGAGTCTGATCCCTGTACTGCTCCCTCAGGAGTGAGGTGAAAGGAGGCCAGGTCAAGAAGGGGTTGACTCCTAAAAACAGCTGCCAGCCTGTTGGATGCCGATGCCGCAGTGCCCCCATGGGCTTCACAAAGTGGGTAGGAAACTGGCAGAGAGAGGGCCAAGGTTAGGCCCCGCATAAGGAGAATCTAGTGTCGCCTTCACCACTGGGCCTCCATCTGTTTGTCCCTCAGTCTGAATTAAATCATTGATCTCAACTTAAAATAAATAAATAAAAATACATGCAGAAAGTAAAAGAACAGATAAATCTTCTAATTATCCAATCTATGAATCCACCAATTAGCTTTTCTATTACACTGTTGGACTTCTAATGACAGAAAATTATCGAGAAAGGGTCAAAGTAAATAATTTACCTCTTTTGTTTGCTTCTTAATTCCTTTTTCATTCCTATTTCCGATTTTTTTGTGTTTTCAACTGGACACCTTTTCTGCTTCAGGCAAAAAAAAAACCCCAACAAGTATTTAAAGACAATGCGTCAAGGTTTTCAGATACACTATTGGCAATTACGTTTTTGTTTTTTTTTTAATAACTGCAAAAAAATAATAAAATTAGTTAACATCAGCACTTTCGAATCCCAGACAATTATGCTTGGAAGCACAACAATAACCTTATGAGCCAAACTTTACTGCAACGTATGCATTAAATTGCAAGTTCTCTTATACATACAGAAATACTGCGAGCAATATGGATGTGGAATATTCTGTTATTCCTCTGCAGCAGAAGGATATATGATATGTTGTGGCTCATGCAGTCTTGGAAACAGTAGTTACCCTCGTTAGAAGTGAGCATATGTTACAGGTGGTGTGGAAAGCAGTAGAAAGTTGGCATGGCAGAGTGTGTGGAATCTGCTGCCAGGGTGAGAGCACTGGTGCCAAGGTGAAACCTGAGTGGGCCATACAGCTGAGCTGAGCTCTTCAGCTCTACATACATAATGCAGACCCGTGGAGTATGACTGACAGATCACATGTGCACACGATGGAAAAAAACTGGAAAATATAAATGAAAAACAAACAAAACAGGACAGATTTTGGCACGCACAATCTGAGTCACTCATAATTACAGTATATAACCGGAACAGCAAAAAAAAACAGATTCACACAGTTTTACTGTAATCCGCCATCTCGTGAGAAAAATATCTATTAGGTTATAAATATCTTTGAGTGTGTTCAGAGAGTGGGCTAATGTGGACCATACTTATGTGTGTGAGTGTGTGTGATGTGGTTATATGACAGCTGTATTCTCTCGTGTGCGGTGGTGGTGGAGTTTGCGTGTGGATGTGTGTGTGTAGGTTTTCGTGCCTGTAAGATAAATGGCAACCAGACATTGGGTTAAGAGGCAGGGCAGCCCAGATGGACTACTGTTAGTTCCCATTTTTTTGTCAACACATAACACATAACCTTACAGATAAGACACATAATCCTTCACAAGGGAACACATATTGTTCGCCACACCACCCAGTCTACCTTTAATTCATTCACCTTAACGGCCAGTGGTAATTTATTGCACTGTGACGTGTTTTTAGCAAACACAAACTAACTGGAAATCAACCCTCTTTCTGTCTGCTTCAGTTACAATTCCTATTGGGGGCTTTTTAGCCTTTTATGTGCCCCACAAACCTCACTTTCCCAATCCTCTGAACACTTTCCTTCCATCATTTTCATCCTACTTCCCCTCATCTGTTGCCCTGGCTTTTACTGGAAGGGTAATTTTCCTGCTCTCTGTACCTCTTAAGACTGGCTGTCGGGTGAGGTAGTGTGTAGATGTGGGTGGTAGGGGGTATTGGAGATTTTTTTAAAGGGTGAGCTGAGGGGTGTCTTCTGTCTACCACATCCTCCTTCCTGATCCAGGAAAACATACACAATTCCAGGACTCCAGCCCACCCCCCCAGCCTGCCAGCCCCATCATCAGCCAGGGACTTTCCAGAAGTGCCCTGCCCAGCCTAAGAGAGCAGTAGTCAGCCACGGTCAGGCTTCTTTGCCTTGTGTGGGGCTCACAGCATCATACCGTGAAATAGCGAGTAAGTAAGTTAAGTCATATGGCCATGAAATTAAGTCTTTAATCATTTCTTTGAAAGAAAGTTCAAATGAAAGCACACCGGAGACTAAAAGAAGTTTTTTTTTTAAGTAGTAAATAACTAATGAGTCAACAAGTGAATAATCAGTAAATGCACCACCTCGAAACAATTTACTGGATCAAAAGGGTTGTGTTACCATTTGAACTGGAGCACTAATAAGACTCTGTTAAAGGTGGGTGGGATTTAGCAGGTGTGATCACAGACTGATACATCTGTGTGTGAAACACTGGGACCTTTCTTAATAAATGCCCACCCTAAAAACATTATTCAAAAACGTCGAGATTACATCTGACCTTTTCCTATATTTTGGGGTGATTTTACTCTTATTCTGAGTGAATAAGAGTGAAATCAAAAATCAAGTCCCTATTACAAGTGGTAAAATATCTCCACTTAATAAATACATATGAATTAAAAGGATCACATAAAATTTCCTTTTATTTAATATAAAGAATTTCCTCAATTTGTGTATGTTTCTCTTATAATACTCAATTTGATTCACGTCAGGAATAAACACTGCAGGTCACGCACAACAGAAATTCTTCTCACCAAAATTCACACTAAAAAGCCATTTGACAGCATTCAATACACACAAAGGCGTTACCACCTTTAAGGCTTTAAAACATTTTTATGGACCACACATCAGCCACCCGGTGATGTTTAGTACCTGATGCAAGAAACAGTGACATGGGAAAGTACCTATTTCTTAAGGGAGCTGTGACTAAAATGAAGTTGGCCACAATGTAAACACATGTCAGAACGATGACTGACCATTTCCCTTTATAACTCTCTGTCCACTCATCCTGGTAGTGCTAATTCTTGTCCTTACTACTCCCAGAAAGTAAGCGAGATTAGCTTGTCTGAATATAGCACAATAAGCTCAAACATAAGCCACAGACCATGGGCTTCCCGCTCAGCAGCAGGTGAAAGGGGCAGCTCGAGTTTCCCGGCCCGCATGAGGGGGCCTGACACCAGGGAAGATGTGCAGTCAGCCTGCCTTGCTTTGCCCTTGATAAGCAGAGATGTGGGGAGGCTTTGTTTACAAAAACAGCCAAGAACATTCAGCCCCCAGGCAACACTTGTGCCTCACGTTTTATCTAAGAAAGTTCACAACACTTACTGGTAGACACCTGACAATCGCTCAAAATAAATACATGCACAATACCTAAGACAGCACAGCAAGAACAAGAATGAATTGACCACTCTTATGTTCAGTGCATGGCACTGGACAAAGGGTCCGTGGGGAGAACACGGCCACGTAGAGGAGGACTGTGCTGGACGTATGATTACAGCACTTCCAGTAGTGTGTGACAGGACAGCGGGGAGGTCAGCATGATAGCAGCATCCTGGAAGGACCCAACCAACATACCACAATGAAGGACATGATCTGTAAACAGCAGACACCCACACTGGTATATAAGCTATCCGTGGGCTCTTGTCGCACACTTTCTCTTGAGCATCCCCCCTCGCTTCTTTCACACCGTCTCACACACAAACACACACAAGCCACATTATACAATTGACTATGAAAGGACATCAGGCTCATAACTCTGTTCCCCTGGGGCAGAAGAGACCCAGTCACTGTCAGGCGAAAAACAAAACAAAGAGATGGAAAAATAGAGCAAAATAAAGGCAGGAGAGCAGACAGCCGCTGTGTGATTAGAATAAACGGGGTAGAGATGAAGGGAAGCTAGGACAGAGGCTACTACCTCTCCTTTAATATAGCTGGGAAATCTTCCCCCCTTTTTTCCATGACTGAGGGGACGATGGGTTTGGGTGATTTTCTAATATTCTGCGGCCTGAGGTTATTGTGTTCCTGTGCTGTATGTGGTTATATGTGCTTTATGTGTGTATGTGCCTGTGTGGCATCTGGACAGAAAGTATACAGTCCCAGGTAATGGCAAAGATATATTGTAAGAGCAGAAACAGATAAGGAGGTGCTGATCTGGATTGAAACTGAGTTTTGGAGGTCCATCAGAGAGCACTGAAATGGTTGGGTTTTAATGTCCAGCTCAGCACAAGTCTTCAAGATTCTTTTAAAAGAGACACTAAAAGATTCCTTTAATCCAAAAATTATCCCTTATTTACAATGGGTAGCTCGGTATGTTTGACAGATTTTTGACAGTTTTTTACATTGGGTGCCCTTCTTGGTGCAAACCCATGTCTCCTTCCAGAGTCAAGCTGATTTTTTCACTTATCAGGTAAATATTTAAATCACAATACTATGGAGCCACCAATCAGGCTGTATTATATGAATATACTATAATATACAAAACCTCTGTCTGTGGAACACAGGTACATCTCAGTCCCCTGAAGGTTCGTATCTGTTTCAGATATTATGACATTATCATGTAGAAACCATCTGGCAATGGACTAAAATAATTAAAGTTTATGCACCTATAAGACCTTATGAAAGCATCTTGTCCTTCTGATTTCATGTCAACAACATTTAATTTATAAGGGTAAAAGTTTAATAGAGTAGAATAGAATAATCCTTTAATTGTCCCACAAGGGGAAATTTGGTAATTAGGCTTGATATATTATGACACAATCACGCTCCCTAGCAACCATCTAGCAATGGGATAAAGTTACCCATTTTTAGCATATATACAACATCTACCTCGCTTGTAGCAATTAAATTTCAGACTCTAACCTCCTTTAATATGAACTGCAACTGGGACACTGTTTTATTCTTTTATTTATTGTACTATATGTTCATTGTCATTTGCCCTGACATGACTGAAAATATTACTAAAATTAAATTACTCATGAGATTTGCATGTTTCAGTTTCAAAGACTGCAAACTTGAACAGTAAAAAATACTTTCTGAACCAGCAGTGCACTTTGCAGCACAGACATCAGCTTTTGGATGGCTTTCTTCCTTCACAATATTACAACATTTAGTCTGACCCAAAACAAAAGGTCTCAGTTGTATTCATCTGCCGACGTCAGGTCAAACCACAGCTCCTGTGTGCGCTTGCCCGTTTGTGTGTTCAGGAATGATGTGTAGCATCTGAAAAACCCAGCATTATGAGGCGAAACCCACATAGCAGAAGCATAAACACTCGCACACATGTACACATGGTTATACGTGTTTGTGTATATTATGGACATGCACCAGCAGGCCAATAAAAAGACCACAGCAAAAAGAGTGAAGTCTGTGATCTCTGAGAATCAAATGGCTCAAGTGCAGAGTGTGTGGTTCAATAAGTGAAGTCACCATGAGTGTGTGTATGTGTGGATCTTATTGCACTCTTGTGGATTTTTCACACACACAGACACACAAATAGTGCGAAACCATATGGTCAGATGATGAACATAATGAGAAACACTTCTGAGGGGGTCTGAAAGACAGAAGGGGAACAAATTAGTTCAAGTTAGACGTGGAGGCGAAGATGTGTATCAGTCTGGGAGAGAAAGGAGTTTGCCAAATGAGTGCAAAGTAAACACATAAACTGCGTCCCTAAAGAGGATGCAATTTCTCACACTTACTTCTCTTACTCCATATGTGAAAAACATGACTCTGCACTTGCTGTCAGCCTAAGATTAATTTCAAAAGCCTGATGTCACACATAAGGAAGAATCAGACTCAGCACAATAGTGTACAGAGAATACTGCCGCTGAGATGAGAAAACCTTCAGGAAAAACATTTACAAACGAGCAGACACATTTCTCCTGAAACTGTGCGATAAACTGTGCAAAACAGATGTTACAATTTAATCATCTGTCCTCTGAATCACTTCAGGGTCACTGTGTCATTGGAGGCTCATAACAAGACAGCGACGTAACATGCAAGTAAATCAACTTTTACAGTCATTATGTTTCATCTCTGACTATAAACCTAAAAATACACTTGCTTGTCCTTACCACTACTTTGCAAAATGCATTACATACGATTCACAGTGTAACGCAATGTAACGAATAATATTTCCTGCCCACACGTCTCTAGAATGGCCTGGAGCTATATGAATGTGCTCTCAGCTGCGCTGGATGTTTTGTCTGGGCGCTGAAAAATAAAGTTTGTTTATGGAAAATGCCACAGCAGAGGGGAAATTTCAAGTGGTGTAACATGTTTTGCCCACATTCAGTGGTAAGTGAAAAGACCCCCGTCAATACACACACACACACCTACACACACACACACACACACACACACACACACACACACACATCCCTCCTAGTTTCTCCACCTTTCCCAACTGCTTCTTTTTCTCTCTCTTAAACACAAACATGTACACGCACACTATCTGCAAAGAATTACAACATAGCTACCACAATCCTTGCACTCCTTTACTGGAATGTGGACTCGGAAAGACCCCAAACTAGGACTGGGTGGACCAAATCATGCCTCACTATGTTTAGGCTGACTAGCGATACACAGTAAATATCTCTGTATTTTTCTACGAAAGCAACATATGACATGTATTAGGCAATTTTGTGAATGTAATGTTTAGCATGGATCAATAAAATGCCAAAACAAATTTCATAGGTCATATATAAAAGTAGTTTATTCCTCAGACAGGTGCTGTTGAAATTTTCAGGATATAGTAAAACCATTTAGAGATAAACTATATCGACAAATTGGGCCACACTTCTTAATTTTTGAATTTCAGGTGTTTAAATTCCTATTGCCATTGGTGCATAAAATCAAGCACCTACCCATGTGGTCTGTCTTTACAAACATTTGTGAAAGAATGCAGAGAAGACCTCACTGCATTCAAACTCGGTACTGTAATAGGATGCAAGAAGTCACTCTGTTAAATGTATTCCCTTCTAGCTATTCCAGTCAACTGTAAGTGGTATTATTGAAAAGTGGAAGTGTTTAGGAACAAAGTGACTCAACCATGACGTTATGGAGCAGGATTAGTAGGTGGTAAGGCACAAAGTGCATCAAAGTCACCAACACTTTGTGTTATAAGTGCAGAGTTCCAAACTTCCACTGGCTTTAACATCAGCACAAAAACTGTGTGCCAGGAGCTGCATGGCATGGGTTTCTACAGCTAACCAGCTCCTGCAGGTGTAAGGTGGCCTAGCACTTTTGTCTATGTAGTGTAGTTTAGTTTCTTTCTAGGGTGAATGAGGTTATAAACCAGAGTCGTGTGTTAGCAACAGTGAATGGCAGTAGGAATAATCCTACGCAAAAAGGAGCACTGACTGGCACAGAAACTAGAGCCATGTCCTGTTGTAGACACAGTCAGCAACCACAACAGACAAATACCTACAAGAAATCAGTTTAAGTGTGCACTATAATTCTTCCACTTTACCTTCTCTCTGCACTCTACCTGCACTCTTTCCAAGGACAGTGAATTACTGTCTCAGAATCAGAATCACCAGAATCAGAATACTTTATTAATCCCTGAGGAAATTATGTAAAAGTGTTCAGTGTTTCCACCCGGTCTCCCAGATTCCACTGCCAAAGACAGTCATTGTACCACATACAATCAAGGAAGCTATTTGTCTGCTGTTGCCTCAATGGGATAGTTATTGTGTGTTAAAAATATTTTAAAAAGCAGACCAGCAAATCCCATTTTTTGCAAGGTTTTTTAAAAATCACTATTTCCCTCAACAGATTCTGGCTGTTTTAAAAAGGAGCAAACTCTTTATTAGTGTATTGTTTGAACAGTTCTCCTAACTTTGTCAACTGAATGTTCACAGTCCGACTGTCTTTCACTTGTAGGAGCAAGGCTGGGATTGTGTGTGAAGGGAAAGCTGCAAGCACTGGATAAACTGAATATACAATATCGGTAATGCAACAAAAAATTACATCAATATAAATCACACTGTGTTAATTTTAGTCTCTTTTCAAAATATCTAGATATGCATTTTTTTTAATTAATATCACAAGGTCTTACCATAATCACAGTGAAAGTAACAGAAAATGTGCTGGCTATGGCCAAGCCCCTGCTAAGTGAAACCCAGATGTGATTGCTTTAAGCCGTGATCACATGGAACAACTTCCCAGCCTGCAGAGAATGCCAACTCAGCTGGACGCTGTAGCACCTATTGACTCACACCGATGACATCACCATGACTATTCTGGTCACATTCAACCAGACAACAAAGCTCGGAGAACGAGAAAGAAAGCGAGTTAGCAGTTTGACCTGTAGAGAAACTCAGAAAGGTGAGAGAGGAGAGAGAGAACAGTCATGGCGATGGAGCTGAGGGCATCAGATGACCATTAGATCATTGCCTGCGGATCCACTGGGACAAGGCCCACAGCCCGGTCAGCAGATCCCACACCTGTGTGAGTGAAATGTATTGCTGAGTAGCATAACACATGACTCAGTCATGGTGCCTGAGAATTAACTTCACTGGCATGGGGAACTGTGGCCTTTCTGGAGAATGAGCAATTCCAAAGACAAGAGAAAAACGGAAAAAGAGTTGTGCTGAGTGTGTTCGTATGAGTAAACCTCCAGTACACTATGTAATCAAGACAGAATAGTGTGTAGTGTGTATGCATGTGTGTGTGTGTGTGTGTGTGTGTGTGTGTGTGTGTGTGCGTGCGTGCGTGCGTGCGTGCGTGTGCGTGTGTGTGTGTGTGTGTGTTATATGAAGATCATAACCAGAACTAAGTGCTGCTGAGTCAGATGTATCTGTTCATTTCCTCAGTAAAACCTGTAAGCACCACTGATGTGGTCACAACTGGCTGGTACAGACAAAAACCAAGTTCAACCATACCAAACAGACCAGGAAAAACACACAGACCGGCAGCTGCCTCCCGCCAACTCAGACCGGCATGCATGAGTCTGTTGGTCCAATCAAAACTCCCACTTAGGGGAAGACAGTGGCTTTCCAGGCAGAGCCACAGCCCAGTCCAGGAAGCAGCTTTCTGCACTTGGATTCAGATTTGAGGGTTAACAGGAATGTATGGTTAATCTTACTGTATGACTGAATATAGGCAAGAACACAGTCGTACTACAGACTGGCTGATCAGAGTCGACACACACCCTCATGTCATTACATTTTATTTTTCATAACAATGAGATGAGGTTGAGGCTGACAATATAAACACACTGTGAGTAAAAGGTGAGTGGTCCCAATGTTACACATGACTGATGCCAGTGATTCACCCTCCAGTGTTTCATCCTTTCATCGAAGTGGTGATCCACATTAGTACTCAGAAGCAAAGATGCATTCATATGCTTCTAATTTTGACAAATTTTGAGTTTCATCAAGATGATCTTTTTGAAACTACACCCACACATATTAACCCCCACACTGACATACACAGACACAGATGCACACAGAGCGAAACATTAAGTGTTTGATCTCTACACTGTGCTTACATCTGTGGCGTTTTTTTTATTGCTTCCAAGAATCAGCTGTACACCCACGACTGAAGTGTCTGAAGGCACCTGCAGCCTCTTTTGCGTTTTCACCGTTTTGCTCCTGGTCAAAAAGCCACTACAACCACATCTATCTCTTTAATAACAGCTCTGAATTATTCAACATTATTCACAGTTTAGGATCATACTTACAAACCCAAAAACACAGAGCTCCAAACTATTTTGTACTGGACAATATCTGCCATTGTCTTAATATCTGCCGGAAAAGGAAAGATAAAGTTTTTATTTAGCATTTTTTAATTTATCAAACAAGCTGCGGCTTTGCTTTCATTTTAGTACAGTGCCAGTATAACACCTTGATTATGAACAGTCAGCAGACAAAATAAAAAGTGGGAATTTTAAAATATACATCAAGAAAATAAACCCTTGTTATAATTACTTTAAGGCAGAACTGAACTTTAGTATATAAATAAAATAAAAGGAGAAGAATAAAAAATAAGCATCCTAAGATGATGTGCCCAGCTTTATGTGTAAATGAGCCATATTCTTTTTGCTGCTGCCTGCACTGAGAATGAGAGTCACCAACACAAGAGCAGAAGCAGTATAGAGTGAAGTAATGGAGGTAGTAAGATGCACATAAAGTCTTTGATGTTGGCGCATCTTTGTCCATATCTTCCTCTGGTGCATCCTGTCACATGCCCTCACTTTATCCATCCCCTCATTTGTGATTAGGGAGTAAATCCCTGCATCTCATATCCTAGTTGTCCCACCCTTCTTCCCTTTTCTTCCTACTGCTCTGCCCTTAACACTCTCTAATTGCCTATTTTACCCTCTAGCTTGCCCCTGTCCCAAAGAATGCTAGATCCAGCAGCTCTCTGTAGACTGCTGGGAATCCGTGTGGACAGGATACGAAAGCTCATAACGTATCCGCCACAGGTCCCCAATGTGTTAAGGCTAGTGGGCCACAGTTCCTCGATGGCAGAATATCCCTGGGACATCAGACACCTCCAAACTGAAAAGATTAATCACAGAGGAGCAGGGAGGCTGAAGAGAGGTAGCCACTTAGGAATTTACTTTGCACAGAATTGCACTTGGGTGATGACGATTGCTTGCAAGAAACAAGGTTAAGACAAAAAGCTGAAGAATGTAGAACATTGCCAAAAGTCTGAAAATAAAATATTTTTTCTTTGTTTCTATGGTACTAAAAGTATAAAAAAAATTACCATATAGATATTTTTACGGGAGATACTGACTAAGGCACCATGTGCAATGGCAGTGGCAAGTGCAGGTGCATCAGTAACCCAAAGACCAAAATGTAAAAACTTATGCAAGCGCCTCAAAGACAGGCATCAAAATCTGTTACAAAGAATTCAGGGTGACATGTTTTCAGCTCCTAATCATATACTAACATGTTCATTTTGGAACATAATACCACAGTTGTTCTATGTATTGTCAGCTTCATGCGTTGCTGGCACACTCCACACGCATCACCCACAAAGCCTATTATCATCTTAACATGACCATAAATTGAATGAATTTGTTCTGCCCCTTTTGTGAGAACATTTGGACTTGAAGTACAGTGAAATGGTGGGCTTTACTGTGGGAGAGCAGCCACATGTTTTATCTTTTTTCTCAGCAACAGTTTAAATAGATTCATGCTGAATAATTTTTTTAAAAGACCACAACCGAGGGCTGATATGTGCCAGTGGAACAGGGCAACACAGGTGATGGCCAGTTACAGGTGCCTAACAGCAAAGCCAACTGTCATTGCTAGTGTGTAAGCATTTAAAGAAATTCCATTATACTGCTAAAAAACAGACAACCAAGCTACTTAGGTGCTTGTAAATGAACTAACTGTGAATAAAGGCTGGTTAAATAGGCTGGGAGCATCCAGGCACTATCTGCAACAGGTGCAGATAGTGAGAGAGCAGTTATGGGGTGTGTGATCTGCTTGCTGGGCAAAAACAGACCTGCTGTTTGCCCTCCCCTCAGGCCTCTTTGTGCATCTCTTACCCTCTCCCTCTCTCATTTTATCACCCTCCCCCCCTCATCTTAGCAACAGTAGCAACAGCCTGTGTGTTGTCTGTACATTTCTCTATGTGTTTGTTTGTTTGTCTGTGTTTACTTCGCAACAGCTGGATCTGGTTTGTTGTCTTAAACCAGACTATGGGAATCGTCATTGCTGTGAAGACGCGCACAGACAGAGAGCATAAAAGAGAGGTGTTGGCACCGTATTTTGCACTTTAGCAAACAGGGAGCATAAGGTGAACATGAGCACACATACTGTTCTGTTATCAACAGCAGTGCAAATTCTGTTCTCTGGTCTCCCCCCAGGACAGGAACCTGTGCTGGCAAAAAGCAGAACATCAGAACCAGAAGTGTTCTGCTTTTATAAGTCTGTGTGTGTCTGTGGTGGAGCGACAGAGAGAGAAAAAGAGGGAGAGGGAGAAAGAGAGACAGCACAGCATACTGTGATCCTTAATAAGTGCACTCAGTGTATGATACAAATTCCTACAAGGTGGAGATAAATACACAGCTGTCCCCGCCCTCCCTCCACATCCTTCGTTCTTTCTTTCTCCTGTCCTCCTACACATCCTGGCTCTTTCATGTGCAAAGCAGATGGAGTCAATTGACATGCTAATGAGACAAGGGCTGCTTCACAGCAGTCCTGGAGCCACAACACCACACGCGCACGTTTATATACAGTGACTTGGATATCAGCGTGCACTTTTGAGGGGTTCCCCCCAACACACACACACACACAAACATACACGCACACAAAGATGCATGACTACCTGACTACTTATCCGCACAAAAACAAGCAGGCGTATGCGTCATTAAAAAAAATGTATATCACTTTTGAATAAATTGAGATACAACAGTCTTTGTTGGTGGGCTTGGACCCCACTGAAGCGTGTGTCTTTGTGAGTGGTAAGGTATATATTAGTCTGTGTAATCACAGCAACCTGCACATTTTACTTTGTGTGCAGAATGACTGGGATTAGTATGAAATTAATATAAAACAAATCTGCAAACAAAACAAGAAACATTTGATGCCAAAGTCGACATCACGAGAACCAAGACTCTTCCCAGTTGGCTTTTTACACCGCTGGGGCTGCAGGGAGAGCACAAGAGAGCAAGAATAGAAGAGAGATACATGTGTGGTGATGATCAGACAAGTAAACTTCCAGCATACAGTACTGTTGTGTGGTTGTAATCTCCTACACATCTCCTTCCCTTTACAGATAACTATGTTTATTTACCTCTAACGTGTATGTATGTGTGTGTGGTGGTGTCGTTATCATCCTGTAATTGCAGTAGCCACCCAAGGACTCCTTGTAACTGACAGTAGTTTGCACTACCGCCTAATGTCAAAAGGTTCTTGGGGTTGAATCACTGGATGGCTGGGGCCTTTCTTTGTGGGGTTTTCATGTTCTCCCTGTTTCTTAATACTCTGGCTTTGTCCAAATACATGCATGTTAGAATAATTGGTCATTCTAAATCGACTGTAGGTGTGAATGCTGGTATGGCTTTCTCTCTCAGCCAATACTAATAGGAGATTTTTTGGAGCACTTACAGAGGATTTATACTTCTGTTTTAAATCTACACATAGTAACTGCAAACCACCTCGAAGCCCTACCATATAACCTGTGCTATAACCTGACATGTACATTTGTGGAAATTTAACTGTACGATGGCATCAACACAGCCCTAAATGCTTGTTTATGGCCACCTAAGTAGTGTTTGATTCCTTCTGCGCATTTCCAGCTACTTTTTAGCCACAGTTTTAGGATGGATCAGTGAGCCAAGATCATGCCCAATACAAGGACTCACATAGGTCAGCAAATTCCTAGCAGGAGATTGCAGAAACTAGCAGAATGGACATGAGGAGGAATTTACAGAAGAAGTGGAAAATTTTAAGGGACCAGGATGCTTGCCTATTTAAAAATGACCACAACAAAGGGCAGGTACCCAGGAGGGAAAAAAATTCCCAGCATTTTATTTGATTCTGTCATGGCTAGCACCGTGTATAAAACACTGGGACATTACCACAAGCTAATTAACAAATAAAAGAACACGCAAATGCTGGTAACTGTGTCGGCACAGATACACCACAGAAGTCTAAATCAGACATTACTTTCTGCAATGCTTGATCATTACCGTTGCACTTTGATAAGGCAAATAGTAACTCAATCTATCGCTTACTAATGTGGCAACATAGTAAGAGTCTCTAGCAACACTAGAGTAATGCTAAGAGAAAACCAGAGGTCTGATCTTTGTATTTTATCACTTGGGCGACAATTAGTACTGTGTGTGAATATAAGTATATAATGTAGTACTGACTCTGTGTCTTCAGTAGAACATGTTATACCAATGTTACTGGGTCAGTGCACTGAGTAGCACTTGAAGCCAGATTAACAGGTGACATTTATGAGGGTGGGAGTGTGCACGCTAGACTGGCAGAGGCGGGAACTGAATGATTTAGAGCTCCCTATCAGCAGACAGGAGTCAACTGCTCCCACTACTCCCCACCAGAAAGGGCAGGCTTTATAGCCAGATCCTGATATATGCCTTTGCACGCAGCAACTCTTATTTAGGAGCCCCCTGTTGAACCCCCCCACCCCCCACCCCTTGCCCAGTCTTCACCAGCTCACTGTTTATGAACTTATTAAAAGACTGATTTAGTTGTTATTCACAGGTTAGTTACATTTTATTGGAAATCTAATGAACTAACTATATCTGCCCTGTTCCCACATTCTCTCATTGATATGCTGTTT
This sequence comes from Pelmatolapia mariae, assembly GCF_036321145.2. NCBI lineage: Eukaryota > Metazoa > Chordata > Actinopteri > Cichliformes > Cichlidae > Pelmatolapia > Pelmatolapia mariae. The sequence continues at coordinate 23,530,925 of NC_086244.1, forward strand.
TTAGACTGTTAGTCTGTTTATTCACACAGGTATCTGATTTTGATTTGAAATTCGATAGTGAAAGGCATGTCTCAGTTGGAAGTAAACGACTTACTTTGATTATCAATAAAATATTTTCTCAATATAAAATCACACCAGAACCAAAAGATAATTAGTTTACAATAACATGATATGTGAAAAGAAAAGAAACTTTAAAGAAAGGCAGCACCTGCGAATGTTTTACATTTGAATAATCAAAACATTTCTAATAAGTTTTTTGTTGATCAATATACTTAATCATTTTTATCAGCTATTAGTAAAATTGCATCACCATATAAATCAATTAAAATACAATTTTTCTTTTTTGAAAAAACACTCATGTGAACTAATAGCAGGAAACTGAGGCTATAATTCACATGGATTCACCAACATTGGACAACAGAAAATTGGAAAAAACTTTCTCTGATCTGATGACTCTTGATTTCTGTTGCGACATAAAGATAATAGGGTTAGATCTGATGCAAACATGAAAGCAAGGATCCATCCTGCCTTCAATAGTTCAGGCTACAGTTGGACTTGGACTTTATTTTCTCTGCACATTCTGGGTCCCTTAGTACCAGCTAAGCATCACTTAAATGCCACAGCCTTCTTAAGTACTGCTGATCATGTCCATCCGTTCATGACCACAGTATACCCATCTTCTGATGGCTGATTCCGACAGGAAAATGCAACAATATCAAAGAGCTCAAATAATCTCAAACTGTTCTCTTCAGTATGAATTCCCTGTACTCAAATGGCCTAAACAGTCACCAGATCTCAATCCAATAGAGCATCTCTGGGATCTGGTGGAAAGAAAGAATCACTTCATGGATGTGCAGCACTAGTGTGATGCTGTAGTGACAATATGGACCAAAATGTCTGAGGAATATTTCCAGCTTACTGAATCTATGCAAGAGATTAGCCATTGAGTGTTTATGAACTAACAAGATGTGGGCAGCACAGTGGTGTGGTGGCAGTGCTATTGCCTTACAGCAAGAAGATACTGTGTCTGTGTGGGTTCTCTCACACTCCACAGACATGCATGTTAACTGTAAGTGTAAATGCGAATGGTTGTCTGTCTCTCTGTGTCAGCCCTGTGACGAAATGGAGAAGTGGAAAAAAACAGATGGATGGAAAATGTGTGATTTACTTCCTTCTTTTCTATATTACAATATGGATTTCAATCATATAATAAAAAGGCTGTTTATAAACACTGATTCAATGTCTTTCTAAATATTTCTTACACATTGTAATCTGCATCTTTAAATATTCATTCAACATACTGGTGGCACCAGGTAGTGATCGCTGGGCTCTTGCTGTTAGGAGAGACTAACTTTATTTATTTATTTTATTTTTTTAATCCCACAGGACATAGGAGAGGCCTAATGTGTTGCACACTCTCTTAACAACTGCACAGACATCAAAGGTATTTACTTCAGCCCTCCATGCTTCTGATGTTTTTCTTTTTTAACCAATATCTGTAGTTGTACCATCATCTTCACCAATCCCAGTGTCACACCTGTTTCCAATTCCCTACACCCTTTGGTCTCTTTGAACTAATTCATTTCATACACTTTCCCTGCTAAATCAAAAAGATCCTAGAGTGACTAAAGCCAAATGAGTCATAGTGCAATGTAGACTGTGTGCGTGTGTGTGTGTGTGTGTGTGTGTGTGTGTGTGTGTGTGTGTGTGTGTGTGTGTGTGTGTGTGTGTGTGTGTGGAGGGAGGGAGGGAGGGAGAGTGTGTGTAGCTAGTGATTGGATGAGCCAGATGACAATACAGTAAGGCGTAGGTGGAGGGCAGAGGAGTGTTAATTTATGACTAACACTTAGACATAGGATCAATTGCCAGTAAATGTCTATAGGCTCAGAGCGGAGAAGACTTTAAAGCAGGGAATGCTTCAGGCATAAATGGCTTAGAGATACTTCGAATAATCCCATCCTCTGCCATTATAGACAATGCATTTATATTTTTGGTTTTCATTTCCCTTTTATATTGCGGCATCTTAGTTTTACAGTTTATGACATGCCCCCAAATAACTGTGCTGCTTGTTTAAATTGAAAGGTTATTAAAACAACTGTAATGTGAAATGAGCTTTGGAAAAGTATAAGATAAAAAATGTTTATTATCAACCTGTCTCACTCCCAGTGCTGTTCTTAAAAACTAAGTGGATATCAGCTGTTTTCTGAGTCGTCTTTTTTTGCACTGATCAAACAGACCCCGGTGTGCAGATTGTTGACTCTGAACAAAACCTTTGGGAATGTGGATTTGAAACATTATCCAGCACTGGACCGGGCAATGAGCACATCATCCAGGCTTTCTATCAGCACTCATTAGCTTCATCATCAATTTAATCCATGCCTTGGACACCACACAAAGGTGGAAAAAAATGACAAGAGTAAAACATTAAAAAACAATATTAAAGAGCAACACATCTTTGTCCAGGAAATGAACACTTCTCTCTAACTCATCTGTAGATAAAAATACTCCCTCCAACTGACTCACACACACACACACACGCAGCAAGAGACAAGCACTGCAGTTATACTTAACAACTGGGGTACTTTAAGAGTTGGCAGCAGTTTGCAGGGATAGCAATTGCATTACGGGTACTTACCGTAATAATACTGCATTGTATGGTAATAGTCATTGTAAAAATTGGTAATCTCTCAGGTCTACCATAACACATCAGATAATTTGAATAGCGAGTCTAAGAGTATATTTACTGCACTGATTTCAATTATGGGCTAAAACATTGTAGCACTATAAACATTTCATTATTTAAAACATACCAGTACATATAGCCTAGTCTCTTTTTGTTTTTTTAAAGGCTACTCCCATTGAAATAAGTACTGTTTTTAACTATACACCTAAACTAAGCTAATTTGAAACTCATCTAATGATTTAAAAACTAGGCCTTTCTTGTAGTTGGCAGACGCAACTGACTGTTTTTTAACATGGTATATCCCACATTTTCACTAAATTCAGTGATCAAGGATATCTTTATTATCTCCAAACGCCAATTTGTCCTGAAATCACAGCAATCAGACAACAAAATTAGCAAAACACAAAACAAAATTATTTTAAAGACCTGTAACAGCGGGGACAAATGAGTTTTTGAGTCCGTCTGTCCTGTACTGATACTGTGTCTACAGCCAGATGGAGGCAACTTGAACTCTTCTGTAGTTGTACCATCTGAGGAGGGGAGGCTTGGATCAGCCAGGATAGACTGGGCCTCCTAACCTTATACAGGTGAGGAAGGTCATTCAGAGTTACACCTACAATTTTTGTATGTTTGACCCACACTGTGACTACACTTTTCTTTTTATTTCTTAGGGTCAATGACCCAAAACCAGCATACAAAAAAAAAGTAAGAACAGATTCAATAAAACAGGAATTAAAATTATCATAAAAGTGCTGTCAACATGAAAACCACGAAGCTTGTGATAGAAATACACACACTGGTGAGCTTTTCTATGGACAAAATCCACCTGAAGCTCAAAGGTCAGTTTGTTATCGATTATAGAGCCAAGGTATTTAAACTGCTGCACAAACTCAACAGCCTGGTCCTTTATCACCACAGGCTGTGGGATTCTTTGTAAAATCCATGTCTATCTCTCTAGTTTTTGATGCATTCATGTCCAAAAAGAACAGCTTGCAGTACTCTGTGAAATCTGTGAAAAATAATACCTGTACAAAGGAGACTACAATGGTTAGTTACTTAATAAACCTATGATATACACTGTACTGCATATTTAAAAGAGAAAAATAATTGCGCTATATCAGCCATCCTATGGTTAATGGTTTAGCTTATGGTACTGCTTTTGTGATGTGACTGCTCAGCAGCTCATATAAAGACTTGAAGGATTTTGTGGGACAATAAGAGCTGCTGGCAAGCACACTGTTTCCTTTTGTAATTGTGCTCTGTGTTGAATGCCCTAAACCCAGTATAGTACACTATATCACAAAGTGTCAGCTACAGTGTTGGATGCTCACATGTATCATTCATCACCGGTGAATGAACCAAGGCCAAAGAGAGAAAACCAGTTAACTTAGGGCATCTGTTAACACAGTTTACCTTTTCAGCAAGCTCCCATTTGAAGTCCTGTTATGGTCACCTGTGCAATCACACAGCTTCCCAGGCAGCAGTGGCACAACTTCTCTCAGGCTGCAAAATTTCCCTGAGCTGAATAAACTCAGCATCTGCCTGGGAAAGAGCTTTTTTTCTGTCCCCTGGGCTCTGTGAGAGCTCAGAGATTTCCAAACCATACAAACTGGAGACTGTAAATGTAGGCAGTCATGATCACATGTGTGTATGAATGTATGTCTGAGTGTTTACATGCCTCCCAGAGGGGTGGAGGTCTGTGTTTTGACAGTATTAGGTGTACAGACTTTGATCTCCCCTCTTTAACGCTCTCTCAGAGTCATGCATTCGAATGAAAATATCGCAGCGAGACGACAAGAGATAATAAAGAATAACCTGTGAGTTTCCAAAAGTGAAGAACCCTGCCCTTAGCATAAATAATCTCTCTTAGATATGTGTGTCGTATGTAACTAATGCATGCTACTGTAAACAATCACACAATAGGCTCATAAAACTAGAGGCAGATGGAGTGCAGATTAAGCAAATATTTAAAATATGTGTCTGAGTTAGTGTTAACTTTGGCAACTTTTATGCAGATATAACCTCAGTCTCTTGTATATGTATGTCTGTTTCAACTGCATTTTAGTGCTTTTTGTTAGCTAAAGTCAAAAGGTTTATTAGTTATCAGTTAAACAAATATCAAATGTTTATCATGCTCTTTTTGTTTTTCTTAATATTTTAAGGCAATAACTGTTGACATCCTTTTTTTGCAGATACCATGGTTAGAGTTGTTCTTGTTTTTGCCAAGATGAATGAAAAGGCACTTCTAACACTGTCTAATGTCCAACTGCAGATGCAACAGATTGGCTCACCTTAGTAAATCCAGCTAATTTTTCAAAATCTGTTTGTCTCTGTCGTCATCTCTGGGTTTTGGACCTAGGGTTTTCAGTTTTACTTTACTTACTGATGACTTTAGGTTTGCATTTAGTTGGTTCCCCTTTGTGTTTCAGTTCTGTTTCTCCTCCTGTCTTGTCACTGTCTTTCAGTGTTTCCTCATCCTTCTTAAAACTAACTTTTAAGGCACATTACATATGTGGGTGGTCTCTGGCCACATAGAATAAATGTGATTTGGTGGAACAGCGATGTCCATCTCAGCCACTGTATTCAGTATGGTGGGACGCAGTAGCAGCTTTTAGAACCTGCCGCCCACACCTATATATTTTTAATGGATTAATTCAAAGTTAATGAGAATACATCAATTTGATGGAAGACATAATTACACACTAATAAATATATATTTATGAGTACAACATTCTTTTTCATATTAAATAACCTTAAAGAATCATATTGTTGTGTATATGTTATTATTAATGTAATGTGTGAAAACATTACATTAAAAGAACGTGATACATTTTCTTGTATTGCACAGCATGTCATAGCACTTACCACATCACTGAGATTAGCATTATGGTGATTTAAAGTGAGAGTCAACCAATAGGACCCCTCCTATGATCTTGACCAATAGGGTCATGGTCATCACCATCTAATAAGAAATAGGTGGTATGCAACTTTTTTGGCAAAGCATCATTTACTATTTCATTGTTCAGTAAGTTCTTCCTCCATTATTTTATGTAAAATGTATTAACATTGAGAATCTCCAGTTAACAACAATAGTCTAAATTGAATATTGTTTAGCACATCAGGAGTGAGAATTTGGTGAAATTGTAAGTAGTTTACATGAAGGTTATGCTGTGAAAAAGGAAAAGTGGCCTTAAAACTATCTTATCTTAATGACCTTGTAGTACCATATCACCCTATTAGAGCACTTCGCTCTCGCTCTGCAGGCTTACTTGTTGTTCCTAGAGTATTTAAAAGTAGAATGGGAGGGAGAGCCTTCAGTTTTCAGGCCCCTCTTCTGTGGAACCAGCTTCCAGTTTGGATTCAGGAGACAGACACTATCTCTACTTTCAAGGTTAGGCTTAAAACTTTCCTTTTTGCTAAAGCATTTAGTTAGGGCTGGACCAGGTGACCCTGAATCCTCCCTTAGTTATGCTGCAATAGACGTAGGCTGCCGGGGATTCCCATGATGCATTGAGTTTTTCCTTTCCAGTCACCTTCTCACTCACTATGTGTTAATAGACCTCTCTGCATCGAATCATATCTGTTATTAATCTCTGTCTCTCTTCCACAGCATGTCTTTCATCCTGTTTTCCTTCTTTCACCCCAACCGGTCGCAGCAGATGGCCGCCCCTCCCTGAGCCTGGTTCTGCCGGAGGTTTCTTCCTGTTAAAAGGGAGTTTTTCCTTCCCACTGTCGCCAAAGTGCTTGCTCATAGGGGGTCATATGATATGATTGTTGGGTTTTTCTCTGTATTTATTATTGTGCTATCTACTGTACAATATAAAGCGCCTTGAGGCGACTTTTGTTGTGATTTGGCGCTATATAAATAAAATTGAATTGAATTGAATTGAATTGAATTGAATTGAAAACTTCTTAGGACTTATTAGGTGATCACTAAAATGTGACCCACAGTAAACTGTGGACAGACTGCTCACCAAGGCAGAGGGTCATCATTCCTTTGCCTGACTGAGGTAAAAACAGGTTTATGTATTAACACTGATTAATATCATTTGGTTGACAGAATAAATAAAAACCATATATCAGAGTAAGGCTGCTTTTATACGTTTTATTTATTTTGGACTTCTGCTGCTAAACCAAAGAGCTGCTAAACTTTGTTTCACGGTTCCTGCAAAAATGACAATAAAGATCTTATTTTATCGTTTTAATGAACAACTATATGAATACTATGCACTAGCCTATCAACAAACACTTTCTCAAAGCTTTCAACAACTCTGGTGGAAATCAAATTCACTGTTCCTGTAAAGCAATTTGTTTAACAATGGCTTTACTTAGCTCCAATGTTACACCAAGAACTGCTGGAGATATAGATATTTTTTTATTTGAAAAAAGATTTAGCTTATTTAATTTTCATTTAGAGCTCATCAACAAAGTAGTACGGTGTGCACTGAAGTAAGTTTTGCAGAGAAAATGAGCACTGCTGTGAACAGAAAACTGATACGATAGCAAGCGCTTTGAACACGATCAGTGTTGTACGTTGAGTGACTGTGTGGAGACAAGGGACTGAAAACATCAGTCAGCCTTGCCCTTCAGGCCACCTCTGACCTAGGCTCTTTAGGGGTCAGGAGTCTTAGTAGATACTTAAACCTTTCTGCAGGATTTTGACCTGTCCTTCCCTTCTGGTCTGCCATTCCCCAGCCTCACTTCACCCTCCCCACTCCATACTATGCAGCCCACCAATAATCCTCAGCCAATCAATAGTAACTGTTCTCTCGATAATTCATAACATTAACATACACTCAATGGCCTAGCGGATGGATGGGGAAGACATAGGAGGGCCATCATTCCAGTATCGATCCCCCTTAGAGGGAGTCGATATGTTGGGAGGTGATGGAGTTATAGCCTCCTGCCTGTTGGAGGTAGAGCCACAGCAGAGCCATAGCCTCAAATAAACAGACAACACATTGTGACTGCTATCTTCACATGCTCACAGACATGAAGACAGATAACTGACACAAGCTTTCACTGTGTAGGATGTAGACATGTATGCGTGAACATAAGGTGGTGTGTCTGAGTGTCACAAACAGAGATAAGAAGAAAACCATTTAATTACCCCCCAGAGCAGGCACCTGCTTTTTCTTTTTTTATCACCACTACGTCTCTGCTGTTTCACTGATCTGACTCCCTCCTTCTCCGGTCTCCACATCTTTCCATCTTTTTTTTTTGCCTTTACTCAGTTCTGCCGCTCCACAGAGCCTCTGTCCCCTTAGAGTTCTTAAATATCACTTTCCCCTTTTGATTTCATGTCCCTATTGCTCCATACCTTCCCATCTCTCTCACACACTACATATCCCCCTGCGCCTGTTTTTACCTACCCTCCTCTCAGAGAATAAGCTAGCAGCAAATTCTCAAATCACTCTTCCCCAGCTGTAGCAAAGCAATCTCAAAGTAACTCAGAATATATGAATAAAACATCCGAGTGATGCTTGCTGCTGATGACAGTTGTGTGAGCTTTCTTAATATTAATATACTTTGATTATTACACAGAAAGACTATTTAAAAAATTGCAAAAACATACTTTACAGTCTCGAACTGTAGTCCGTCTCAAATTAGAGCAAGTGGTGGAAACATCTTCACACATTTTTTGTCATTTTCACTGAAAGGATCTGACAGAACTTTGTTAGTTTTTATCTATAATTGGCTTGGTCTCATAAAATTTCACACCAGACATTTGTAGGGTTATAACACAATAATATAAGTAAATTCTTATCCTGTGTATGATGAAACAATAGTAAATAATTATTAGACAGTCATATTAATAAAATTATCAATTTAGGTAATTCAATTATATGTATGTATGTAACCCACCAAGCTAACCAGAATCATATACACCAGAACTGTGTCAGGCCCACAGTTTTCCTCCTGTCGCTGCGCCTTTGACCCAAAGTGGCTGTGCCAGCTCTTTCATTCCACTCAGACAAATAGCAGAGCCAGTAGACTTCCCACTCTTCCCTCCTCTGTTTCCATCTCCCTTGTGAGACATAAAGCACCCTTCACCCATTTCCTCCAGCTTCTCATCCTCACTTCTACACTTTCCCCAAAGCCCCACAAAGGCTCTACACACAGCACCCTGAAATATAGACCAGCGTAATGGCCCACTAAATTAACTCCTTGTAAGCGTGGTTTAAAAATGGGTGTAATTAGCATATAATAGGTGAGGGAGAGGAGGTAAAGGGCCAGGCCTGCCCTGGGGGCGTCGAGGCTGGGGCTGCGGCCCTCTCTCGTCTCTTTCTCTAATAGCACCGCAAAGTTCAGCCTTATAAACATGTCAGTGAGACGCGTGATTAAACGGTACAGTCATTAGATAATGGATCCTGTACCTGTAGGCTGCCTGTCACTCCCCGTCAGGCCAGCTCAGCGCTACCTTGGCTCAGTTTGTCGCTTTCAAACACACACAGAAGCACACACATGACTTCACTTTATCTTCTCTTATTCGGTTAACCCCACCCCACCCCACCACCACCATCACCATCAAAAAAAAAGAAAGGTAGATGCGGGTTAGAGTAAGTGAGAGTGAGAAGAAAGAACAGCACTGGTGTAGAGCAGCACCCTGACTGATGTAGTTCCAATAATTGCAGGGCCCGGCTTCCTCATCCAAGTGCCTTTTACTTATTTAAACTGTTTGCTTTAAGCGCCACTGAAGCCAATTAGGGAAGGCATAATTCAATGGGGCAGGGAATGAAGTAGGTTGGAGGGCTGGGGGAACAAGGAGGGGAGAGAAAAGAAGACAGGACGTTGCTTTTCAGCTGGCCCTTAATCGTTTTGCTGCCTCGTCCTCTCGCTTGCTCTTTTACCCAGACAACCAGATTAACAAAGCCTTTTGCATCTTGATTCTGATCATCCTGGAGTTGTGCACCTTATTTACAAAATACGGGTAACAGCCTGAAGCACAGTTTCCCTGTCAACTCAGCTTGACAAAGGGCGTGTTTCTCTCCTTTATGTACATGTATACGGTGGGCAATTATGAGCAGATGGACTATTATGCTTTTGCTAAATGTATTAAGATGTAGATTGCATACAACATAGCATGAGGTATTTAGGTCAGGTAGCAGTGTGTGGAAATTATCACAAGAGAATAATTAGACAAAAATAACAATGCAGGTGTTTAAGAAAGTGCAAAGGGACAAACTAACTTCAAATGTTATTTTAAGTAATATTATGACATTAACTACATATGAACTTGAACATTTTGATATGGCAGTGAACTACTTTCAGCCCCTCTGCAGTATCCTTTTCATTTAATCAGGTCTTCTACTCTGATCTCCATCTCTCTTAATTTTTGAAAGAGACTTGGCTGTGAACTCCTAAGCTTTTTTTTCTTGTTAAATCACTTAAAGACCTGCTGTAGAAACAACAGGGCTTTACAAATGGCAATAAAAATGATGGTATTTTCACATGTTAACGAGCTGTCAGTTATACATTTATAAATGCATAGGCTTATATCCTTACTGAGTGAACTCAAAAGTTACGATGAACATTTCAGAGTGAACATCTTTTACAAACTCAGTTTTCTTTATATAGCTCCAAAACACCACAACAGTTACCTCAAGATGATGTATATTGTAAGTTAAAAACTGCAAAAATAGAGAGAAACCCCAAACAATCAGATGACTCCTTATGAGCAATACTTGGCGAGAGTGGGAAAGAAAAACTCTTTAAACAGGAAGAAACCTCCTGGAGAACCAGGCTCAGGGAAGGCCAGCAATCTGAGCGGCTGGAGGTAGAGGGAGGGAGACAGGACAAAAGACACACTGTGGAAGAGAGCCAGAGATTAATAATAACTAATGATTAAATGATTAATGATTCAAAAGAAACACTCAGTGCATCATGGGAAGCCCCCAGCAGCCTAGGCATATTGCAGTCTAACTAAGGGAGGTTTGAAGGTCACATGATCCAGCCCTTTATGTAAAAAGAAAGTTTTAAGTTTTAAGTGTAATAAAGGAAAAAAACACAAGCAAACACAGTTTGAGTTCACCCAGTTTACAAACTTCTAGATAAAGTTGTTACAATGCATTAGTCAGGTGTAGGCGAGACAGAGAGTGAGAAACACCTCTAATAATTCTCTTGCATACTTTACCCACTTCATAGCAATCCACTTCAGACACTTATCTATTCTTTGGTGCCTTTAGATTAAGAAGCACCAGAGCTGGTGGAGGAACGTGGGCTGGCCCACACCTTCAGTCATTCTAACAGCTGTTTAATAAATGTGATTGCAAATGGAACTTGTCACTTGCACTGGGGAGAGCTGGCCAGTCAATACCTTAGCTGGCAGGTGCCTGGGGTCACATATAAGTCAGCAAGTGATGGATATGTATCCAATAATTGATGTAGGGCAGCTGTTATTGTCAGTTTGGCTCCTGCCTATATTGCTTATTAAAAGCTGTTGGCCTTAAGTACCAGCCAGCCAATTACTGAGGAAGCGAGGTGACTGTTTAGGAGCCTAGACCCTCAGGCTCTCTGTAGAGAAAAGAAATGAACGACGCTATTGTTTTAGTGCATGCGTTTTTCTCTGTACGTGTGCATACATGTGTGTGTGTTTCATTTGAAATCCTAAGCGGTTATTTTTTCAGTGAACTTCCTCTATTTTTTTGTGAGTCCCTGCTTCATTGTTCTACCAAAGTGGTTTCCTCAAACGTACACTTACCGTAATGTAGCGCACATTAATCTGATGTGTGAACTGCTGCCTCTCATCAGGTCAGAACAGAGCCAATCTCCCTCTCTATTGTTGTCGTTGACCTTGCAGGTTATGGTAAACCTGAGAAAAGTAGAACGGAGCAAACACCACTGCTCTGTGCTGACCTTGCCTTGCACAGCTTAGTAATTAATGAATTGGGAAGTTTCAGCATTTCCTCTATCTTGGTCCAAGGATAACTCATCCAAAGATAAACTTGTTTATACTTTTGTATTCAAAGCAGAGTGGGAATATCCACAGTGGGTGCCCTTTGTGGGCGAAAGTGTCAAAGCAGCACAGGCCAGCCCCAGGTGCACCTATGCTACCACAGCCAGCTTACCACAGCAGTGCATCTCCTTAACACAATCTCCCCATTGAATGCTCAGGAGGGAGAAAGCAGAATGAGCTGTAATAACGCTTATTGCTGCAGGCTATAACCCTAAGACTGTGGGGAGAGAGGAAGGGGAAACTTTGGATGTGACCGTGGCGTGTAGTAATTGTAAAACTCAGAAAGAGCTGCTGAAGCAGAATTCTGACATGTAGCGCTGCTTTTCAGTTCTGATCAAAGGGCCCACCAGAGCAGCAGCTGATAACCCAATCAATTCAGTCCTTTTGTTTTTCGCTGAATGATGCACGTTTAGCACTAACCTCCAGGCAAAGTGTGAGGGAAAGAAAAGGAGGTGAGTGGGGGAAGAAGGGAGGAAAAAGGAGTGGTGAGGAATGAAGGTACAAAAACGGAGAAGACGAGAAGAAGAGGAGACTGAGGTAAGAGGAAGAAGATGTAGAAATCTGCATTTGAATTCCAGAAAATGCCCCCCAAAAAAAGAACATGGAAGAGAAGGGGATAAAAATTAAATAATCTTAGATTGTTGGTGAGTTTGATGGATCTATAGAATAGTATTAAGAGGTGCTGCGGGGGATGTGACGCACATAGGAGCCGATTAGAATATGAAATGTTTTACCAGTGAATGGACTAAAAAGGCAGGGAGATTGAGGGGAGATTAAAAGATTACCTGTCTAGTGCTGTCTTCCTTCAGGAGCCAAGAGACTCTGTAGCAGACAGAGAGGCCAATGCATACCGAAGACAATCAGTAGGAGACGGAGAAGTAAAATAAAACATAGATATTTATGTAGGCAAGAAAAAGAAAATTTGGATGATATTGTACAGGCAGGTGGTCTGACAAGGATGGGACGGCAGACTCAGAGACACTAATCATTGCAGTTTGCAATAAAAAAAACACTCTTCTTTGACACCAATCAATCAGACAATCAATCGGTCTCTATTTAGCAGGCATCATGTCCATATAGACAGGCTGGCAGAGAAAGGGGAGAGAGAGAGAGTTAAAAGACAAACAGCCAGCTTCTGGGACATATAGACTTATTGGATGCTGGTAGAAATAAATCAAACAGCACTACGAAGACACATCCCAAAGCACCTGGTGGTGTGAACCATTTTAAGAGTAGACTGCTGCCAAATTTGGATTGAGCAGTCTTTGCAAGCCATTTTTTTCAGCTCTTGTTTGGAATTCTCTGGCAGCTTTTTGTAATGGAAACATTCCCCAAAACATATTTTAATATTGGATGTAGTTTTAAAAGTGGTTTTATATTAAATTGTCACCATGTAAATTGTGAAAGGAACCACTGATGTATGATATATACAAAAATAAATTATAATAAAAAAGTGTCTTATTTCTGGCTTTCAAAAACTAAAAAAGTGAAATTTCCCGTATTTTAGAAAGAATGATTATAAACAGTATGTATAACCAAAAGGTAAATATGGTCCCAAGATTAGATAATTAAATTATTTTCCAAACAGCTAAAAAGTTTCCCTTTAGTATGGATCATTTTTCTATAATCCAATAAGTTTAGAGTCAGGTACAAACAAGGTCTTAGTATTATTATTATCTGCCCAGGTAAAAGTGTCATTGAGATTAAAATCTCTTTTTAAGGGAGACCTCACCAAGAGGACAGCAGAAGTTGCAACAAATGCAGCACATCATAAAATATAGCAGGTAAAGAAACAAGTACATCTCACACTCAGTACAGACAACACATACATGTTATAATACACTACTGTAGTTTGATTCCACACTTTGAGTCCAGTCAGTGACCACCTGACTGGGCATCTCTCTCCATTGCCAGCAACGGAGAGAAATATTAAAACTATAAAAGCTGCTGCTTTGTGAGTTGCATGAATACAAAAAAAGGAAGTGTGTGTGTCCACATCCCTCCACTTTCCAGAAAAGTCTCCTGCATTTTTCTATATTCCTATATTCTCTTGCATAGTGCTGGCTTGCCCTGACGGATGGGGATTAAAAGACGCTAATGTGCGTGTGGGGCGACTGACCTTCCATGGAGATTGACTTTACACCAGTGGGAAAGGAAGCCAGTAATTCAGCAGGCTGCTGTGGCACTCATCCCAACACATCACTCCCTCTGACACTGTCAGCCCAGACAAGAGCACATTAATCACAAACACAGGCCCCAACTCTGTGCTGTAGGTACAGCAGAGTCCCATCCATTTATCCATTTAGCACCGACTTTATGGAGACAACCCATACAGAAATGATGAGATGAAAGCAAAGGCTAACAAATTCACATGTACATGTTAATCATAACACAATGCTTAATACACAGTTCATTAAAAGTAAGACACAGTCTCTTTTTAAAAAAAAATATTTTTAATCCATTTACTACATTTACACTACATTTTAATCTAAACAATTTGCTTTCAGCGTGTTTTAATTGGAAACAAGGGGTTGCATCTGTTAGTTTGTGATGTTTTGTTTTTAATCTGTGTGCAGAGACCAGTCTTTTGTTTGTATTTTCTGGCAGCCAGGCTCAGTAAGGGAAGAGAAACATCTGTGATAAATTTCACCTCGCACCAAATGAGCTCTGGCACAGCAGAGGGCCCATGACAAACTTCCTGCATGTGCTAATACGAGGATGGATTTTCAAGCCAGTCAATGGCAAGCTGGCGCGCACTTACGCACATTCTGACACCCAAACGCATATGGGCACATGCACATGGATGTGCTTATTGTGAGAGATCTGCAATAAGGCTGTATCAAAGGAGTGAGGAAAATACAAACTGACATAAAGAGAAAAATAAACAGAAAAAGTCAAACAGATGCTCCGAGCAGTGTTAGGAGGATTATCAGCAGTGGAGTGGTTTCATGGTGGTAAAGCTGATAGAACTCATTCTGTTGTATTGACCTGTAAACGGTCCCACAGAGACTGGAGTCCCTTTATGGACTGACCCTCAGCATTTGGACATACACAGGCCAGAGGCTAGTGAGGGCCAAGGGGGCATTAACCCTCCCTCAGGTCAGGGCTCTGACACACCACAGCCTGCCAAAAGCCACTTCCAAGCCCAAGTGTGGCCCACTCCACTCAATACCCTTTTAATTGCATTGGGATGGTTTGCGACCTATCGATTAATAGATGTATTTATGTCATCCCGGACTCGGAGGCTACATTGTATTTCTGTGTGGCATATTCATTTATTTACCTATCTGTCCCGCCCCTCATGCATCATCCATATATCTATCCATCTCTCCTCCGAGAGCACTTCAATTCAAGGGCTCCCATAATTACTGCAGCCCTATAATTGAGTGCTTTGATTTAGGATTTTTCTGTTCCCTCTCCCTTGCCACTGCCATCACTCGCTCCACGCCTCTCCCAATGAAAAGACAGAGGGATGAGATATGGAAATAGAAAAATGGGAGATGGAGAGTAGAAGATACCCCCACCCTTACAGACACACACACTCTCCCCCTCTGTCTTATCAGAATCTGCTGTTTCTGTCATCCATAAGGGGAGGGGTAAGTTGATAATTACTGAAGGAGATTCATGCAAATCGATGCCAAATTAAAGCATTATAAAGGCTTTTATCAGCTTTTCTTTCCCAAATTGAAGACGATAAAAACCCATTTGAGAGCCGGGAGAAATAGCCCCAGTCCCTTCATTTAAAAAAAGAGAGAATTGTAATTATGTTAACACCAATAGAATCCAAAAGCCCCTTTCTTAACTCACTTACTCATTCATAATTAATTAATTTCTCACAAAACTGGGCAGGAAGAACAATGCCGGCCAGCATCTCCTCTACCTCTCCCCCTTCTCTATTTTCAGGAGAATGAGACGGAGTGCAGGAGATATTGTTGAGTATTGTGACAGAGGGCTCATTTCCATACCTAGCCTTACATTAGGATTCTCTGTTTCCTTAGCTTAGCTCGATCTGCCTTGGGGCAGCAATAAAAAGTGGCTCTGTTTAGAAACAAAGGTGGGTGGACAAGGACGAGGTGGTGCTTCTGGAGCTATGTGAGGCCTACAGAGACAAAGAGAGCAAGACAGAGAGAAAGGAAAACTGCAAAAGGCAGACAGACAAAATTAGTCAAAATGTCCTTGAACACAGATATTTCCTCACACCGATGGAACACAGAGAAAAGATGAATGTTATTTTTTCCATTTACACAGCCAGCAGTCCTTAACTTGACGTTTGTTACCAAAACAAGGAGTTTCACGCGCGTGCACGCCATGGCCAGTTTGTCCGTACCCCGTCTGTACTTCAAGGTTGTAAGTTTAAGGAGAAACAGTGAGTTAGAGGAAGAGATAGCAACGACACAGACATAACAGAGAGCGCCACTGAGAGAACGACTGCTTGGCAGACAGTGACCTTAGGGCTGTCTCGTCTGATCTATTAGACACTCAACACTTCAGTTAGAGTACGCTCATCGGCAACTACTCTGCTTCTGCTCACCTCCCCCACCTGAACACTGTGACGGGACCAAACACACACGTGGAGGTGTCAGCTGGGTGAGAAGACGAGGTGGGGTCCTGCGTAGTGACAGATAACCTGTCACTCTGCAGGGCCTTTACACTTAACACATGGTCGGCACATATACATACATCAACCTTTGCACAAGGCTGATGTGTCTGAGGTCTTAACTACTGAACCCCGTCACGCACACACCAAACACACGATTTGTAAACTGTTCACAAGTAAGGATAAAAAAAAAAATACACAGTAAAATTATATGAAATTGTAAAGTGTATGCATTTATCAAGCAGTTCTTATAATACTTTAATTCAGTCAGACCCACACACACATACACAATGACATAAGTTGGCCAAGCAGCTTCTGCTATTTTTGCTGTTTATGACTTGTAGCCTAAGACTGGAGGGGTCAACAGCATCAGCCAGAAGTCACTACAGTGCTAATCCGGGCTAATGTGCTGTCGACAGGCCAATTACAAAGAACTCCTGCTGAGAGGAGAGAGCGGAAAAAAACGAAGGGTGACAAACGAGGGTAGGAGCAAAAACGGTGGAGCAGAAGGGGCCCAAAGAACAAAAAAATAAGAAAGAGTACAGGACAGCACATGAGAGAAAGGTGAGAGAGAAAAAAAGCAATACAACAAACATTTAAAATACAAGCAAGAGGAGTTTCTTTGTGTGTGTGTGTGTGTGTGTCTGTGCATGTGTGGTTTAGCTTGCTGGGTCAAGAGACAGAGGAAGACTCGGTGAGGCAGCGCAGAGCTGCAGGGAGCCTCATTACACTCAGCAGGAGCCTCACACAGCCTCATCACTTCAGGCTGTATTGGGAACAACGACTGCTTACTGCTGCACACACACACAAACACACACACACCACAGTACCAGATGCTATAAGCACAGAGAGGCTGACCATCTCCCAGCTGAGCATCAGTTATGCAAACAGCTTGATGACTGACAAAGACATTTTCCTAAATTATAACTTCTGGTTATCTGGATGAACCATCGTCACAGATTACGTTAAATATATAAAAGATACAGGAGCACATTTTCCATGACTGTACCACGCTGAGCTCTAAACGGAATTCAGACGGCTTCAGACGCAAGAGGTTACGTCAATAAAGAGCCGAACTTTTTTGTGAAATAGCTGGAGGGGTTTTATTGTTGTTGTTTTTTTGTTATGTTCTGCTCAGAATGATGAGAAAGACTCAACATCATCCACTCACATCAAGTCTGTTAAATACAGATTAGCATAAAAGAAGGAAAAAATGGGAAACAGGCAATTTGGCTCTATCCAGTGGTCACAAAATCCACCTCCCAACACCTTTTAAGCTTACAAACCAACATATCTTTAAAGTGAATTCCATTTGAAGTCAGAATTTCTCATTTTCTGGAATTTGAAACTGGAATTCCCTGTCAGGTCGGACTTCCAGCTCAGAAAGTCGGAGCATTCCCACCATCTTTGATTGTTAAGTATGAGTTGGTGGGAATGCACATAAACATTAGTAAAACTCTAAAACTTGTAATCCCCTGTGATAGATAATAAGCCACAGGTAGAGGACTGACCATGCTCTGTCCTTGAACGTGCTACAGTGGTGATTTTTGAGTGCAAAAGAATAAGCATTGCGCTTTATTTCTAGTGATGGATGAATGACTCTACCTTGCTAAGGAGCAAATTAAATTCTACTTTTTCTTAATTTCACAACTGTATTACTGGAAATTGCTCAGCACGTGAGTGATGTCACTGAAACACAGCCTGTAATGTGGGATTTACGGATAATATGTGACTTACAGCTTCTGTATCCTTTAGCGTAGGTATTCTGCCTACGCAGAGGGGCATGCAACTTACATAGACATGCTTGTGTGAAACAGCTGTGACCATGTTAAGCCAGTTTAAACATAGTGCAGGGCCTAGAGACAGCTTTGCAGACTTTCATGTATCTGTTGTAGCTGTTTACTGTCACCAGGGGGCAGAGCTACAAACGACTGGTCTACGGGCTACTTGTCAGCTAAGAAATAAAAAACTAAGGCAGCTAAGAACTAAAAAAATTAAAGCGTCCACTGCAGCCAGTGCTTGTGGTGACCTTCCTTTCTATTTCCGGTACACTTTTTGGTCAATCAACATTTGACCTTCACGCAACTTAATGGACATCGAGCAACATGCTGTTTGATTTATTTGGCAAACTGTGTTCAAGCATATTTGCACACAGTTCTCATAGTTGCTTAAGGCTGTTCGTGGGCAAATACCTACGCAAACGGACACAAACACAGTACCCATATCCTGCATCAAAACACCACAGTGCATTTTTGCAAGGGGTGTATCTAGTGGACTATTTCTTGGCCAGGTACAGCAACTTAACAGGGTCATAAATTACTTCCTAGCAGCGCCACAGTGACAGCGAGCATCCAGAAAGTTATTGCCTCCAGCCTGAATAATGATTTTCAAAGTCAGCTAGTAGTCATTATGTAATTACTATCTAATAATCATATGCACTGGCCAGGAAAACAAAAATCTCTGTTCCCGCCTGACAGAGTAATAGAGGACCAACAAAAAAAAAACTTGGTCAGATTACAGCTTAACATTTGGCTGACTATTAGGGGTAGTGCTACTAAAATTGCCTCCCGTAAAACCCCATCTTTACACTTTAACACGGTGGTAAAACAGGCTTTCATATTTTCCAAAATATTGTATGTTTAAAGTGAAAATTATGTGAATCAGAGTGCATGACCCTCACGTTTTTGCAACATACTACATGTTGACCAAGGTCAGATAATGGTAAATGAAATCTGCATGTATTAGCAATGCTCTCTAATCACACTGACTACACAACTCAATCCTACTTAATAAACAGCCCAAATGACACATAAAACCCAAGGCATTTCGACAAACTCAAACATGCCTACAAGAGTAGACACTCATGCACACACGCACACAAAACTCAAAACAAAGCTCATCAGCCCACCAACAACAACTCTCTTCAGGGCCACAAATCCAGGAACATAAATCAGGACTGGCAGGAAAATGAGGCTTGAGGAAATGAAGAGAATGAAAGGCAGAGGAGGCAGGATGGGAAAGAGGGGAAGACAGTGTAAAAAAGAAAGATAGCAGCGAGAAAACGGGCAAGAAACACAAAAAGGAAGTAGAACAAAGCATCAGGAAGGAATGAAGAGGTGAAAGGATGGAGCAGTGAAACTGAGGTAAGGGCAAGGAGGAGCAAGTGAGCATCTGAGTGAGAGAAAGAATTAAATAAAAATGCAATAAAGCAGCCGGTGTGAAATCAATCTGCTTAGAGTTTTGTTTAATAAAAATTCATGAAGGGCTGGTGGCCGAGAGCTCATGAGAAATATTGGTGGCAATGTGGGGGACGGCGGTCTTGGGGATTGGTGGGTAGGGGGTAAAAGTAGAGGGGTGGGTCGCTCATGTCTCCGCCGATCACGTGCATGAGTGTGGGGGGGAAGCGGGTGTTTGCTTTTGGCTGTTTATCAGTGTGTTTGTTTTGACATCAGTGTGAGTTACAGGGCTGCAGTGAGTCCATGAGAGAGGGGACAAAGAAGAAATGGATTGAAGGTCTTCATAACAACAGCATTCCTACAGTGCAGAGAAGAAAAGAACTGGGCTGTAAGTCATGGTGTCTGTGCATGTTCGTACATCAGCACACATCTTTGTCTCGCTCGCGCTCTCTCTCATCAAGGCCTCAGAGAGTGAGGTATGGCAGGGTTATAGTAACGTGGCGTAAATCTCTGTCTTACACCGCAAACGTATCCAGGATGGTCAGTAGTTTATGCGCTGCCACCAACAAGCTTGGTACAGAGTCCATCTGCTGGCTGACCCTAGGATGGTAACGCTGAGGCTCAAGCTGTAGTTTTCCATTCAATACAAACAACTCAATAGGCATGCTGCCAATAAAACGTTTACATTGGAAGCTAATCGTATTTATTCAGTCTTCTACATAAACACACATAATTTTCCGAAGCCCAACGTGCTGTTTTCAAATTTCTTGTTTTGTTTTGGATTGAATGACAAACAAACAAAGAAAGTCCTCAACTTCCACAGGATTCGATCATTTAATCTTATCTTTGTATAAAAATGCAACCCCTTTTTGTCATACTTAGATCGCGTAAACACCTAATGGGTCAGTGCTAGTCAAAGGATTTTGTCACCACCGAACTGCGGCTGCAGCTAAGAATGTATTTATTAGTGAATAAACTCCAGATTGCATTTCTGATTCATACAGTAACGTCTTTGTCTACACTTTGTCCCACAAGAGTTAAAGATGTACAATGTTCAAAAAGCTCAAGATGACATAAACAAATAGCTTATTTTACTCAGTCAACAGGTCAAAACCACTTTTACAAAGGAAAGAAGCCAACTGTTACATCTGAGAAGATCCAACCAGCAAGCGTTTTGAACTTTTGCTAAAGAAAATTGCAAAACAATTCACAGATTATCCCCAATCAGTTAATTTAAGATTTATTTTGGTTAAAGGGAGGCTAGCAGGATCAAGGATCAGGGTGTTTTACATATTTTTACTAAGGGTGCTTCCTATAGCCATATTATTATCACAAGGCATTATACCGTTAGCAAGTATACATATTTTCCAACATCTCAAATGATTACTTGAAGATCTTTGGATTTTTACATATGTAGACCCAATTTATACTGTGGAAATTTAGCCAGTGGCTGTGACTTTAAAAAAAAATTGATTGAGACTTCTTTTCCCAGAAATCCAGAATAAATAGTTATGAAATAACTTAATAGCGCTGCGAAGTGTGCCAGAGGTCATGAGGGAAGAATATTTCTGAAAAGCACTATAGACAGGATCCAGCTGCAGGGAAGCTCTTGATGGCCCTGTCCTCTAAAGGCCTTTATCAACGAACCAAACACACACACAGAGTTAATGCTGTGTTTCATACCTTCCAGCATCACTTTATGATTGAGCTAAAACTACTGTGTAACTACTGCTACTGTGTACTGTAATCTAAACTGCTTTTAATAATAAATGTCAAAATCACTGCTATCTAATCTAATTTAAGACAGATTTTTCTGCATCATTTATGAGCAGAGGCTGAAACAGGCAGTCGGGTCATAGGTCACGCTACAGTTTTGATTTAGTATCCCCAGTCATAAGACAAAAGGGTCAGGGCCAAGACAATTGAGATAAGAAATCTTTATCTTGGTCCCCTTCCTTCCTTCCCTTTTTCCTTCTTTCTTTCTCTTTTCAAGCACGGAAGATAAAAGCCAGAGGTTACAACATAACAGCCATTTCTCAAACTTCCTGTTCTAAACCAGGGCTTTTCAGCAAGGCATACCAAATACCATGCTTTAAACATACCAGCTCAATTAAAGATTATGCTAAACTGCAGGTTTCTCTCGTTATTTATTTATTTATTTTTTTGCTCATTTAGCAGTACAGACAACCTGAGCTGTTGACACTCCTAACTCTGCACGGTGAATCATATTACTTACAACGTGATGGTAATCAGATGCCTAAGATAGCATCAAACTACCTCCAAAGAGAAAGTCAAAGCTTTGTAGTGCATAATGAAGTCAAGCTAAATGACGCAACCTTTGTCTTGGAGAGAAGCTCAAGGTCAAAAGCAGGAGCTGACTACAGAGATTTCAGTTCTGGAAACAAAACCAAGGTTTTATCTCTGTTATTTGATTTTCAGGGCAAATGTGAAAAAAAAACAACCTAAAACACACACATGACCCCATCAACCCTGAAAATGAAAAGAGTCTAAAAGAATTGGAGAGATAACTGACAAACAAACACTAAAGCTTATCTCTAAAACATAGTTACTTAATGCCTAATAAGATTTGAACAATTTAAAATAAAAAACAGCTTTGGAAAGTAGTGAAATGAGGAAAAAACAAAATACGCAGTGCATATGTTGGGACCTGATCCAAGGTTGCAGGGGCTGAAGTCGAGCACTTCCATCCACCTCTCCACATCCATGTCACAATTTTCCACTAGACTTTTACAGTGTTAGCACGGTTCCTGTGTCTGTCTAAAGCCACGACCGCACACAATTCATTCAAGGTGGGAAAACACGTGTTTAACTTCGGGTGCAGAGTCATTTTAACGTGTTGCAGAGTCTTAACTAATAAAAGAAGAATAAGGAGCGTATAACATGTGCGTAGAGTGTTTGTCTCTAATCACACAGTGGTTTGTTACTGCCTGGTCCTTTCACATTATATGCACTAGACTCTGTGTGCTGGATGTGCGTGTCGACTTTCATTTTGGAAGCTTTATTAGCTTAGGTGCTTCTCGTCCTCTTTTCTCCTTACATTGCCTTTGCCACACACACAAACACACACACACAAACACACGTGCGAATCTCTGCCCTGTCTCTTGTTACTGCCTGGCCCATTCCTGCAGCCTGCACACTCCTTCCTTCCTGCCCTATTGTCAGAAAAGGTTGGGGGAATCCCTGCACTCGGATATGAGGCCCGTTGGATCCTCATGATCTCTAATGTCCTCACCTCTCCTGACCCTGTCCAACATTCATACAGCTAAGAAGCCTGCAGGTGAAGGATAGGACACGCTTTCCTGCCCCCTTTAGACAATAAATTCAGTGGTGCGTGCACACGCGCATATGCACGATCACACGCAGATACTCAATAGATGTGAGGCAAAGAAGAAAGAAGACTCGGGAGAAACAAGTTGAGAAAAAAGAAGGTGAAAACACCAAAACATAGCATAAACATAAAAAGACAGGACAGACAAAATTAAGGTGTAGAAAGATAATAAATGAAGAGGGTTGACAAGGCCTAATGAGGGCAAGAGCTTGCTCCTAGACAGCAGTAATGAATAACACTCAATAGTTTTAATTGGTGCAATTGCTGTTCAATTAAGAAAATCACTAGCAGAGCTACATGAGAGTGGAGTGGAGCATCACAGTAACATTTAACTGTACACATTGCTGCACGTTTACTCTCACTAGTCCCCTTTTCTTCATTGCATCCTTTACTTCAGTAGACCTGCCTGTCAGTGCACTGTTCCCTTCTTTTTGTTTCACTCTCAACCAACCCAAAACTCTCACTTTCCTCATCATTAACCAACTCATGGTCCTCCCCATCTAATTCCACAGCTGTTCAGGAGAGAGTGGAGACCACTGGTAGCAAAGGCAGGAGGCTAATTGCCTCAAACTGTAATGTGTAGAGGTTTGATATTGAACAGGACGTTTCCTCTTCTCCTGCTGCTTCTGAACTCCACCTCAGACAGCGATCAAAGCCACATGTTCTTCCAATCATAATATCAAAAGTGAAAGGATGGATGAAAACAATGCAACAATTATTTTAGCTTTAATTGTTTCACTTAAAAGATTCTCACAAACACAGCTCTGGATTAAACTCATTTTGTCAAGCCTAACTTTAAGAGCATAAGGAAAAAGGAAAAAAGACCCCCTCCTTCCACCTGTGCAATTAAAGTGAAAGCCAATTAAAATGAACGTAATAGTCCCTGCTGGGTGAGTTGTTAAACAAGATGGGGTTATTGTCCTTGGAGGAAATGGTCCAGAACTCAAGACATCTTTGCTTCTTAGTTCCATACACCTGCCCCTCCTGCTTCGTGTTTCTGCTGTGAAAACTCTGCTGCTCTCTTTTTAAAAAAAGAAAAAAGAAAGACAAATATTTCTAAATCCTGCAAGTGTGAAACTAACAAGATCCAGAAAAATAAACTAGTTTTAGAAGCTGAATCACCTCAAATACAAGCCAAATGCACCCATGTGTGAGTGTCATTGAGATTACAGGAAGGCCCATCCCAGCTTCCTTTGCTGCCCAGTTCCATTTCTGCAACCAGCTCCTACTTAATGACCCTTATGTAAGCAGGAATTATGGGAAACACATCTGCAATGCAAGACCTGGTTTATTGTAGAGGCCTGAAGGTGACAGAGAACAGAAGGAGGATATAACAATAACAAGCAAAAAGCGAGCAAAAAAAACCAAACAAAAAAACTCTTCATCATAGATAGAGCGCTACGGCTGTTTTGCAGCAAGCATGGCACGGCTGTGGCAGATGAGTCTTTCCTGGCTACTTGTGACACTCTGCGAGCATGTGTGAATACATCACTTCCATGCTTTAATGTCTCAATCTCAGGAGATTAAGGGCCTAATCAAGCCAGCGTCTGCCCTAATGGGAGGAAATTGAAAGATAGATATGGTACTTTACACAGCTGATTAACCAGCAGGCTGCGTGTGTGTGTGTGTGTGTGCATGTGTGGTTAACATTGTAAGAGTATTTGCTTGGTAAGCTCATCAAGCTTTCCAGGTTTGTATTTTTGCCATGCACACAACAAAATAATAAGCTCTTCTTTGACCGTGCACATGAATATAGACATCTGCACATATTGTCAGAAAGTGTTAAATGGTAGTTAGATATGTAGATTTGCAAAAAACTGTTTCTGCAAGCTTGTTTGAAGAGCTGTACAGACAGAGTAGGTAAATTAAGATATATCTATGCAGCATTGCAATACACAATACAATGTTGCATAAAAGAGTGCATAAGTGTTTATTTTTCGGTGCAATGAAACAGTGAAAGAAAATGTTTTCCAAGATCATTTTAAGAAGTGCTTATAAAAACAGCCTTTTGGATCGTTAAAGTAAAGAAGAGATACATGAAAACATTAATATATCCTCTTCGGATTTTTTTCACAGATAAGGTTATGGATATCAAAATTAATTAACTATAAAATTATGTGGAGTTTTACATTACATTACATTACAAAAGGCACGTTCATGGTTAAGCATTCAGAACTTATCCACTTACAGCAGGGTTGGTAGTTCAGTCTCTGCTCCTTCCTGCCAGGGTGTCCAGTATAGCCCAGTTAAAGACTTCCTGTTCTGTGTGCTGATCATTTATATTATAATAATAATAATAATAATAACAATAATAATAATAATAATAATAATAATAATAATAATAATACACTTCAAAAAACAAACAAACAAAAGCATTCTCAGACTATAGCTGATTGTTTAGAAGCTACATTTGCATATGCAGCCCCATTTTTGCTCTCCACAAGTACTGCTCATGTAAGGGCAACCAAATCATACAGCATGACTGATAGAACTGGGACTACAAATAGACCCATGGAACAACTGCAAAAATGTTCTCTTCACTGTAAAAATTCAGCAACTTCATACTGTATTACAGAGATCCCCACCCCATCCCCACCTGCAAGGTGTCCCCTCGACCTCTAGGTTGGGGGATGGGCAATGAGATACCAATGACATCCTTATCCAAAGGAAATAAAAAGAAATATTAACATTGCATAATCAAGCAATCTTGATAGATATCAGTAGATTAAGTGTGGCCCCTGAATGAGGTGTCGTGTCATTAAAAGTAGCTTATCAATGCTCTCTGGTGGACAAACTATATGAGACACTGTGACTATAAACCAAGGTTGTCATTTGTCGTCTTCAGTTTTTTCTAACTCATATCTTACAGTCTCTCATAGTTGTTTTTTTTATTAAATATAACATGTTGAGGAAGTTTTCTGTCCAAGATTACTGTCACAGACATTTCTAAGTGAATTCAACAGTTTACTTCATAGCACGGCGTATACAATCACACCCGTAAGCTCTCTTGCAACATCTAAATTATGAATTTAATGTTGATTGATGGGAATGAACTCCAAAATTGTATCATGATAGAGCGATAACTGCTGTGTCAATAACAAGTGTTTGATAGATTGCTAATAAGTGCTACTGAGCCAGTAACAAGTGAGCACTGGCTGTGTGCGTGTCTCCGCAGGGACCTGTCAACCCATCAGCCTTATCGGCTGGGTGAGAGGTCCGCATGGCGTCGCTGAATATCTCTTCACCTCGCACGCAAGCACAGTGGTGTCACAATGTATCTGCTCACCAGGGAATGGTGAGGGGGCTGCAATCTTTATAAGGCGAAAGAAGGAAACATATGGAAAGAGGACAAGCGACGAAAGTGTGTAAGTGTGCATATGTCAGGGTGTTAGCGTGGGAGGGCGAGTGAGAAAGTTGCAGATTGTGCACATAGGTGTGGGACAGTGCAAGAAGAAAGTGTTTGTGTCAATAGGTTCTGGAAATGTGGTGAGCAGAGCAGGATAGCAGGGGAACAAGTGAAAGAAATAAAAAGCTGCTGTGAGTGTGTGACTGTGTTTGTGTCGATGTGACTGTGTGGAAGAGACACACAGAGAGCAGCGGCCTATGCAGTGTGGTGGAACTTCTCTCATCTCAGCGCATTTGGTTTGCTCCCATTCTTCATTAACTCCATTAACAGATGAGCAGCGGCGATTAGCGGAGCTACCCGCTGATTCAGCTCTCACACCCTCCCCCATCTCTCTTCTCTAACCCTCTGTCGTTCTGTCGCTACCTCGATCCAACACTCCTCCTCCTCTGCCTCACATCTGAGGGGCTGTTAAGTCACAAGTTGAAGTGCGCAGTACATCCGTGTATAAACAAATATGCAAATTTAAAAAAACAAAACCTTGCACAATCACATTCTAAGACGTTTCATAATTTGCTACTTAAGCCACAAAAATTTAAACACCCCAAAGTGCACAGAGGGCCATAAAGCCAGTCTATCCCTCCCCCGCAGTGGCTTTTTATTCAGCTAACAGTTTTTACTGCTCTGTGCCATCTTAAAGCCCTCTACTCCTCAAGTGGGTAGTGCCAAGGGGGCAGTCTGCCTACCGCACACTGTGCCATTAGCCACGGCTGGCTCTTTAGCCAAGAGGAAAAGGGAAAAAAGGCAGTGACTGCCAAAAGGTACTTTAGACGAGGGAAAGGGGACAGTAGAAATAAACAGAGAGAGAGAGAGAGAGAGATGGGTAATGGAGACTTTCCTTTAATTCCCCCTGCATCTGTTCTATAATAGCCCCAATTAGAAGTTTAATTAGTCACATTCCTCTGTTATCCCACCTCTCTGCCTACTACCCTCTATCACTGTACCTTTACTCACAAGTAGCTAAAAAAATGAGGCCGTATTATGCTGTTATTGACCTTCTTTCCTCTCCCAGCAGCAATTTGATTCTTCCTAATGAGTCTTTCAGGTGCCCGGATGTACAGATGTGTCAGATAAGAAGACAAACGTCTCTGGCAGAAAAATGGTAGCATTTGTCCACCCGAGACTCACAAACGACCAGGGCTTCAGTTCTGACTTTTGATAGGTAATAAATCATACAACAAAGAGGCTGCCACTCAGAAAACTCTCTTTCGCTTCCTTCTGAGATCTAAGAGGTCGTTTTTGGCGCTTTGGAAGCAACAACAATAACAACCACAGCAACAAAAAGACTTTAGAATACATGAACGCAGGTTTCTTGAGGGTTTGGTGGAAGCTGCTTACATGGATCAGGACCTGCACAACACTTTTTTTTTTCCTCTCCATCTTCATCGCTTGCGTTCTGGTTCTGCATCATGAAATTAATGACCTGCCAGTTGACTAAACTGAGGCTGTTTTTTTGTTGTTGTTGTGCATGTTTTGGCTTTGTGTCTGTATAACTGTGCACAAGGGTGGGTATATGTGTGTGTGCGTGTGCAAACGCTCATTTACATATGCCTTTGGTTGTCGTCTGCATGTGTGTGCATGTCTATAGAGTGCACGTTTTTGTGTTAACGAGAGCCTGTGCTCTAAACATGGCATTGGCCTTAGGATCCCAGGATAGAGCTCTTTTTGCCCTTCTGACACAAGGCACTTCCTATAAATTATTGACACTCCCACATCTTCTCATTTCTCTCCCATCTATCTCCCCTCCCACACACACACACACTGAACCCCACCGCCACCACAACACACAAATACTTAAAAGAAATCGAGCCATGTTTCCTTCTGCAGAGCCATGTGTGAAGCAGAAAAACAGTAGGGAGGAAAGGAGGAGGCCTGCTGATTGCACCCTTTCCCGTTACTCGTGTCTGTCTTGTTGCTCTTTCTGCACATCACACCTGTGACTCTGAACACCTAACAGGGAAAGCTCATAACAAACGTACTCCCGACAAATTAATTTCACCCCTCTCCAAACCTCCATCACTCTTCACACTGAAGACAAGAGGAGCCTTGGCATCTGGCTGTGTGTCAAAATAATTTCATTTAATATGTTACATCATTAAATAGCTTCTTTTCACTGGGAACCCTTCGCTGCTGTATTTTAAGGCTCTGAAATCCCTCGCTACGTTTTATAAACTGCGCTATGAGTTCTCTTTGTGTCGTCGTCCACGACAAAAGCAATCGCTCTCTGCCTTCCTCCTCTTTGTCACACTCTGACTGTCTTGTCTCGGGCTATTTCCAGGCACAGGCAATCTAACCTTTTCTTTTCACACAACTTCACATTATTAGGATCCTAAATACAACAAAAGACCCAAACAATAGAGGGAGAGATGCATTGGACAGTGTTAGGAAATGGAGCAGGCTTCCATTCTTCCAGTGACTCTTGCCTGTCTCTTACATGAATAAGAGGCATGGCTAAACGTGCTGCATAATTTGTACTTTTAATGGCAGAGCCTTCCATTCCTGTGACATGACTTAATCAATAACCCGGCCTGTCGCAGTCTCAGCCCAGACTCGGCTGGCGTTTTATTAATTTTGAACAGGCACACTAACTAGGCGTCTGCTAGCAAGAGGCATTTCACAAGGGATAATAGGCACCCTGGATTGATAGGTTCATTCCATGTACGCTCAAACCCTCATCCCTCTCTTTTTCCCCTCTCTATCTATCTACCCCCTTTATCTCTCTCTTTCTCTCCGTCTCCCCATTCTTTCCCTCTTTCTGTCAAAGAGTGATTTAGGGAGGACTCTGCACGTCTGCGTGTGTGTCAGCTGAGGGAGGAGGGAGAGATGGATAAATACGAAGGGAAGAAGGGATAAATAAGAAGTGAAAAGAAAGATCGAGACACAGGTTGTGACAGACAGCCTTTGTCTAAATAATAGAGAGTCATGACCTATGAGTGTCCGAAGTATCGATACATCTGTCTCGCTGTTTGACCAGAAACACACACACTGAGACATACATCTCAGGGGTCAAGATGGAATAAAATGCACTTCACATTCAGATGCATGCGTTCACAGACATATGTGAAAAATGTACATAGGACGCATTAGCCAGACAGACATCCACATCTGTTACCCTCTGACTCCAATCCATTCAACTGTGTGAACGCCCAGAATGACATCACTTAAAAAGAGCAAAGCACAAACAGGAAGGTGCACCAAAGAGCCAAACATGCAACAACAGGAATAAAAAAAAAACTGGGAAAGCAGACTTTAGATATTTGAATAAAAGAATCATTTCATAATACCTGATAATCAAATAGGTAAGAGGCGTGGAGCTAGATCAGAGGCACAAAGCTGAACATCTGAAAAAAACAAAAGTGACAAGTGTGTATGAAGGCTTAAACTGAACCAGTTCACCAGTGAGACTTCTTGTTCATCGTTTGGAAATGTGGCCTAATTTGTCCAGAATGAGTGATGAAAAGGATTCCCCTTGTATTACTGAAAACAAAAAAAACTAAATATGGCTCAAAATTTATGTAATACCTGTTTGTATACTTTTGTTTTATTCTGTTTTGTTTTACTGACTACAGGCAGCAGAAACAATTCATGAGCCCAACATTAACATGAATAAACATTTTACTTGTTAATGAATCTTTAATATTCATTTACATTATTTGTAATATCCAGCAGTTACAAATAAGTGACAAGGTCTGTGCTTTAAAGCAACATTTAGGTTTTTAGCAAGGTAAGTTCAGGTATTTAACACTGGGTTTTCAATGTTACGAAGGTAGGTCACTTCTTATTGAGGTGGATATGGACAAAAGTATTGGTTACTGGTACTGGAAAGTAAAAGTATTGTTATTATTTTATTTCTATAGCTTTTTCAAAAGAAACAAGATGAAATCTTAAATTGATAAAATAAAACAATAAAATTAAAATTAAAAACAAACAAATACAATAAATTTGACCAAAAACAAACTAAAACAAAAAGACACCACAAAATAAAAAACCTGATGGACTCATACTGAACTTGAATCAAAAGCAAAGGTAAAAAAAAAAGCAAACAAAGTATTAAGTTATGAGTGAAAATAATGTATAGAAACTGCAGTACGAAAATCAAGTGGAAGGTTATTCCAGAGTCTAGAGGTTGCAACTATCAAAGCTCGATCACCTCTATGATTGCCTATATTGCTGCTATTGGGCCACACTTCTTAATCTTTGAATTCATGTGTTTTCAGTTTCATTGCCACAGGTGTATAAAAATAAAGCAGCTAGCCATGCAGTCTCCCTTTACAGAAAGTTTTGAAAGCATGGGTCGTTCTAAAGACCTCACTGACTTTAGACATGGTACTGTAATAGGATGCCACCGTTACATCAAGTGACTTCCTGAAATTTCTTCCCTCCTGGATATTCCATGAACTGTACGTGGCATTATTGCAAAGTCAAAGAGTTCAAGAACCACAGCAACTCAGCCATGAAGTTGCAGACTATGCAAAAATTACAGAGCTAGGTTGCAGGTGAGGCATACAGTGTGTAAAAGTTGCCAACGCTCTGCTGACTCAGTAACTGCAGAGTTAAGAACTTCCTCAGAAATTAACATCAGCACAAAGAGTGTGCGCTAGGAGCTTCATGACCTGAGTTTCAATGGCTGAGCAGCTCCTGTAGGTGTAAAGTGTATGTGGCTCAGTACTTTTATCCATATAGATGGATGGTAACTAATGCTGAACAGACCGGGATGTGTCTGCAATAAGAAATCAAGACATGCAAAACCTACACCTACTCGCCAATCAGTTGTCTGGAAAAGAGCATTACCAGTTCTGGAAAATCCTGTGGACCTGTGAATATAAGACGTCTTTGACCTTATATAAAATTTGTGAATCAGCCTACTAGTTGGTTTGAATTCTGTTTATCTTTCTTCTTTACTTCTTTTCAGAACATTTAACCTAAAGAGATGCCGTCTGTTGTTTACCCCACCAGTGCCACAAAGAATACGGCTAAAATGTCTCAGGCACCACAGGAATACATCAGACATATTCATTTATAAATGGATGTGTAAGTTATAAGAGAATGCACACTTGTAATTATAGTCAGGGCTTCCTCTGCGTTAATGGCAGGGTTGTGATGCTGATAAGTCTATTAACTGACACAGGCATCCCATTTTTGCCAGTGTTCCTTGCTGGCTTGAAATAGACTATATTTATTCAGCATTGTTCCAGTATTACTAACCACTTAAAGTGATTTACATTGCAAGCCACAGTCAAGCATTAATAAGCCATTTTTTCATCCCACACATACTGCATTTATCGCACACACAGCTGCATTAGCTGCAGCAAATATATTTCTTTTAGCTTGAATTGTATGTTTAAGTTCTTCATATTCTCTAATATTGTAGTTTTCACTTTATTTGTAAAGCATGTTGTCCTGCTGCCAGCAGACTCATCCAATGTATGTGATTGGTCAAATAATACCAGCTTAACTCACACACAGGCCTAGAGGCCTATCATTGACCTTCTGGCAACTACCGACTGCAAGAAAAAATATGTATTCCAGTTGCAACTGGTTGCTAGAGTCGCTGTGAAATTGATTGCCAAGCCCCATAGATGCAGGTCAGTGACATCCAATAGTTGTGAGAAAAAAAATGTGTATTCTCCAGATGACTGGTGAGTGATAGCTTAGTGTGAAATTGGTCAAAAAGAAGCACACAGTACTTCACTTAAAACCTCCCTGCAAATGCTTTGGTCTGCAGCAGGTTGCAAGTAGACTGCATGGAGGATGCCACCTTGACTCCAAACACTTACAATGAATTACTGGAGTAGTGAAACTGAAGAGTGTGAGCTTGCCACTAAATTAAACATATTTCAAAAAGTGTAACGTGTACTTTACAGGCAAACATCCTCCATTTCCTGTTTGTGCTGCACCTTTTCCAATTTTCAATGCAGCTTGGACAGTAAAAGGGAGGCATCTGCAACCACCACTGGCAACCACGACAATCTGTTAGCAACCAGAGCAATTACAAGGAGGTTCTTGGTGCATTGCAGCAACTGGTTTAAACCCAGCAACCTCTTGCAATCATTTGCCAAATGACATTTTGCTTAGAGACCAGAGGTTTCCAGGGGTTACTG
Source organism: Pelmatolapia mariae (assembly GCF_036321145.2). NCBI lineage: Eukaryota > Metazoa > Chordata > Actinopteri > Cichliformes > Cichlidae > Pelmatolapia > Pelmatolapia mariae. Next base: position 23,563,190 of record NC_086244.1, read on the forward strand.
ATCGGCCTCTAGGCCTGTGTGAGTTCTCATGAATTTGATAACCACCTCTGTGTGAACCTATCAATCCAGGCTGAATATCTCTGTAAAAGCCAGATAAGGAAAAGATCTCAAACTTTCTTCACATTACATGTTCCTGGTGAACCTCACCATTTTATCACATGAACCCCAGACAGTGTCAAAGAATGACACGGGACAGCCCCTGTCAGATGTGTTCTTCACTTATTAGAAATAAGTGGTGCATTTTTAGTGTTCAAGAGGCAAGACACATGAGATTCACTCACTCGCTGTAAATTCTCTGGACAAAAACTTGCTCGATTCACAAAAACTTGGGCTCAGAGGGACATTATGGAGATGTCATAGTAGCAAGCTGGCAGAGTAAAGTCTGTTTAATGTCCAAGCAGACTGATTCAGACATTTGTGTTGTCACATACAGCTCCTTTGGGTAATGTCAAGATAAGTTAAAGTCTTCACTAAACCCCGAGGGAAATAGCTGACTCTTTAGCTGCTAAATTCTCAACTGTTTTCAGCAGTTAGTCACTTACAGGGTCTGTATGCCATTTAGTGCTGAGCAGGAGATGTTCAGTGGTGTTTTAGAGCTTTTTAGTGAAACTAGCTATATGCTGTGCCAACGAGAAAAGTGACAGTGAACGAAAGACTATCAACACAAACTCAGCACAGGAGCTTCCACTTTAGGTTCTAATTCTCTGTAGTTTATCACTCAAAGTGACCCTGTTTATATTTTTGTTTGATACACTGGCATCATAGAAATGTTGATTACAGCCAAATTTGACATTTTTTAGCACCCATGCAGAAAATAAACCTTGCGTGAACCACAAAGCCATTTGACCAGAATCTTAATCATCCATCTGTTTTTTTTTAAGACTCACAAACACAAACTTGTCTTTAATATTGTGGAGCAGATGTTTGACAGATAACTCTACCCTCATTTCCCGCTAAATGTCACTTGATTCCCCTTATCTCTTCATGTGGCCTTGAGGATCATCAAATTCAGAATAAGCACAACATGTCTCCCCTGTGTTGTTGACACTGTGTTTATCTCTGACCAAATACAGCACAAGAGTGCTTGCAATGAGGGTGGAAAGTTCTGGCATCATCATGTTTAACCAGTTTGGATCTCTTTTTGCCGTGCATTTGTACTCGGAGAGCTGAAAACAGAGGACTAAACATTTAGCCCCTGACACGGACAGTCCTGTGACTCATCATGCTGATAGGCCCAGGGACAGAGAGAAAGACGGACAGATGGAAAACAGCAAGAAGGCTGGCGAGGGAGGGAGGGATGGTGGGTCCAAAAGATACTGTAGGTTTTGGTTGGAGGGAGTAAGAAGGATCATGTGCTTCCCGGAGGCCAGAGAAAGAAGGAATGTATCTCTAAAGATGAGTCATTATTGTTGACAGACTCCTCTTTCTCCTCTTTCTATCAACACCACACAATGGAAGGCTTATCATACTTAACAATAACCACACATAATCACAACAGTCAATAAGCCTTACCTCTTACCTCGACGCACATATTACTGGAAGCATTACAGGCTGTACCCTGCTGCTCTTTTACGCTTGTGTAACTTACACCTGAGGAGAAGTCTTGGACAGATTACCATTATGAAAGTGCATTAGTTCACTACCAGAATTCCTATCATTCCTCTGCTCATCTGAGATGTTTGGGACCTTTGTGCTCTGGTATGCACCACACAAGCACCCACAAACTTGCCAGTACCCACAACTGCACACAAAATGGACATCTGGACTCGGGTTGTTTTGTGCTGGAACAAGTTACATGCAGCTTGTTCTCCTGAGTCTCCTCCCTCTTTGGAATACGGTGTCCTGAGCTTGACAAAGCACTTTTTTTTTAGTTTCTGCACTTTTAATTGGTTTAACAGAACAGTCTGTTTTTGTTACTTTCTTTCTGTCGTACTGACATCTATCTACCTCATTAAAAGATTATTTAAAGTTGTAATCTACCCCAGCAGGGCAGATTGCCTCAGTCCTAATTCTGTAGCATAGAGCTCGTTGATATGGTTAAAAATATTATCACAATTTGTTTTCTAAGTAATCAATATTTATAATTGTTGCAATATGTATTCCATACTATTAATAAGGCAGGAAATACATTCAGCCAATTTACAACACTTCAGTATCTTTGTTTACAAGAAAACTCTTTTGCCACATATTTTGGCTCGAGCACAGTGCTCCTATCAGCTGTATTTACTTCTATGTGTCACATAATAACACATGAAAATTCAAACTGGAGGTAATTTTGGCTGTTCCCTTATTTCCCAAGGTGTCGCTCCAATGGATGGGTTTGTACGTTTGATTTTGCACAGATTTTATGTCCGATCCTCTTCTTGACACCAAACCTTTATTATCCGGGCTTGAGAGCAGCACTAGAGTACACTAGCTTGTGACCCCCTGAGGCTAGGTTTGTCTCTCCTCATGAATTTATTTGAGTTTTGTCAGAAAAAAAGACTCACTTAGACTCCTTTATATCGGCCGGTACTAGCGATCTATTGGTCTTGGTATTTGCAACGAGTGATGAATGAAATTTTAAAAAGTAAAGACGAGACGTTAAGTAAAGAAAAATCCTAAAATGGTAGGGCAGCAAATATTACACTATTTTTTTTGTTTATTCAGGTTTTTCCCACATCTCAAATGTTGTGTGAACTATCACCGCCACAATTTCTTCTATCTGTGTGCTTTATCCTCATTTTCAGCCCAAATGTGTGTCATTCAGAAATCTCTGAAGACTAGCAGGATGATCATGTAGATGATCATGTACTTGGAGAAAGAATTCAAAGACTAAACTGCAGTACTGAATAAGTTTGAAAATCAACAGGTTAATAAAAGTAAAAAAGTAAAGGTCATATTTTAGCTCGCAGCTCTGCTTTTGAGAATTCTTTGTATTTCTATTGTAATGAGGTTGAAAAATAAATCTCAGGGGATAGTAAAACAAAACTGAAGGCATTACCACAAAGATAAATATGTTTCTTTGTCATTTGGATGAACAGACCTTTCAGATTACCCATTTCAATTTGAGGTCTATATTCACAATAAATGCTTTGGTTTGTGTCTTCATTACTGCCTGAAGTTTTGAAGCATATGAACCCTGCTGTCGTCTCCCAGCAGCACTGAGACTTTGTGTCTTTATTTAAGCTCCATCTGGCCTTTGCTAAAAAATCACAACCCTCCTGTTCACACTGGGCTCTTCCTCCCTTCACTGGCCCAAACCTTTTGATCTGTCCCTAAGCAAAACTTTCCCTCTCCATCTCCTTCTCTCCCGCCATCAATATTTCATAAGCGTACAGTGACAAATTTATTTGAATGCCGCCTCAGACGCGGACGCAAAGATGGATGGGCCGATCGGCGTGGTGGTGGGCTTGTGAGCGGCATGGTAGCGAGCAGCTTTACCGCATACATTAGTCACACGTTCGCAGACTGCTGGTGAAAAGGTGGGGGCCTAGCAGAGGTAGTATATGGAGCTTTGGAGGAGTGAGGGGGGGGGGCATTGTATGTGAAATGCATGCATGTCTATAGGAATGTGTTAGTGAGAGAGACAGAAAGAGAGAGAGAGAGGAGGGGTTACTCCGAGAATTGAAGGAGTAAATTTATCATAGTTATGGCTTTCTCAGGCATCCATTTTCCTATGGTCTGTTGACAGCCAGTAGTGTCTGCATACCAGCCCCCCTCTTCCCTCACCACCCCGTGTGATTGACAGCACTGGGCTTCAGCTTAACAGGCCTGGTTACACACTTCAGCACTGGACACAAACACACAGAAGAGAGAGATTTCCACTTACTCCTATAATTCGGCAATCAAACTGATTCCTTCACTTTAAGCACTTGTTCTGAAGAAGCTGTTTGAAGGAAGAAAATTTGTATGGCTGTTGGCCATCTTTACATGTAAAATGTATTCCTATAGTTATGAATTCAATGCCATTGTAAAAGGTAATAATATCAACAGGCACCAGATGCGGTTGTTTAAACCCAGTGATGAGGTTAAGCAGATGTTCTGCATCAACCAGCTGGTCCTCGTGCTCAAAGTTGTTTCGTGATTGTGGCAGCACAGGAGCCTCACAGCCAGAGGGTCCTGGGTTTGAATCCACCTGCTTTGTGGAGTTTGCATGTTCTCCCCATGCTTGCGTGGGTTCTTTCTGGGTCCTCTGGCTTTCTCTCACAGTCCAAAGACATGCAGGGGTTTAGGTTAACAGGCAATTTTAAATTGGGTGTAGGTGCTGCATTAGCCCTGCGATAAACTGGTAAGCTGTCCAGGCCTTGTGAAAGCTGGGATAGCCTCCAGTCCCCCGTGCAACCCTTAACTGGATACATGAAAGAAAATGGCAACATAGTCTATGTGTCTGTGAATGACCACAGCAGACCCGGTGACATCAACATGCTTTGCAGCATTCTTTATTAGCACACAAGGTTTCTGTTAACAATGCACACAGAGCTGCAGCTCTCCCGCTGCCAGCTCAACATTACCACAACAACCCCAACCACACGATACAGCACAATATTTAAGTCGGCTTGCGGATGCCGTGCAGGTGCGTCTGCCTTCCCTGCACGGCACCGCAGGTCACGCCCCGCCACAGTGTCCCATACCCAAGAAAGTTGTCAAAGGTTCATTACTGCATCTTCAAGCCAAAGAGTAGAAGACCTCCATCTACTTGGCAAACAATAAACGGCAACATTTAACCAATATCTTTCTTTAAAAATGTTTTAATGACTCCTAATTTACACTTTTTAGTTTTGCAGGATATAAACCTAAAGGTGAAATTGTTGACATGTCAAACCTACAGCATCTTTACTGGTGCACTGCCATGAATTTATGCTGGCTCCTGTGCTGGGACATGTACACACGTCACGCCTACAGCACCGGGCCTCTGTTTTCAGTAATAGAGGTTTTAATGATCATTTTTGTCTCACTGTGTGTTCACACTCAAACTATTTTTTGCACAGAACAAGTACAAGCATGTGAGGCCTACTGCTGTAACAACAAATTTTTACACAGGATTTCAGGTTATTAGGTTAGTGTTAAGAAGTATAAGAGCTTAAACTGACAATCTCTCTACCTTCAATATTTTTTCAAAAGCTACATGAAAAGTCTCAGGTTTCACTAAGAACAACAAATATCAACATCATGGTAGCAACAGTGGAAAACCACAGGATCAAAAACACCCGACAGGGTTCATCTTCAAAGCAACTGCCATTTATCCGATTTTATTCTCTATGTTTTCAACTGATCTGCCGTCCATCCGGTAAAGAAAGCTTAAGCCCTCAATCTGACTTCTCAAATATCACAGAAATGAGAAACCTGTTCTCTCCTGCTGGTTGGAGGGCATCAAATTCTTGATCATGAATACATGCAAGGTGTTGGGCTTTATACATGTTCACAAGCACGTAACAAATCTCACAGAAAGGTGCTTTTTAAATAATGAATGCATCTAAAGTGAGACAAAAACTGAATCTCACTGAGTGTAGAAGTTTAAGTCATTTCCACCCCTGAACCTTATTCAGTTGGTAAAATTCAGGCATTTGAACTTTCACAGCAAAACCTGTCCTCTAGCTGCACCCACTGCCCTTTTAAACAGTTCTGGTTTCTTGTAAATATAGTGTTTGTTACAATGTTGAAGGAGTAGTTCAACCTTTTAGGCCCACATTGTTAGCCTGGCTATGCCCTGTGGTCACAAAACCCACCAGCATCTGTAAGGCTCACTTATTAACTGCCCACAGCCTGTGAGCATAGGTGCTTTGAAGTGGGTTAAATGCTCAGTTATTTCTAAACATGTGCAATGGGATGTGATGGTGTAGAGAAATACCAGGCTCTTAGGATAGATTAGGGCTGAACGTGGCAAAAACTGTAGTCCCAGCATCAGTGGACAGTTCACAGCAGCAGAGGGAAGGCAGCTAATTGTTATAATAATTATCAAGACTACATGGAGAAGATAGAGAAAAGAATCTGATTATACCCAAAGAGAAGAGAGGGAGAGAGAGAGATTATCTGGCTGTGAGTAGACTGTCATTAACCTCACTTTCCCACCTTCACACACTCTCCATCTTCCGCTGTCTCTTGTCCAGTGGAGTGCCAATCTATATCCCATTGTTCCCCTCATCTCTCCTGAACCACACCAATTGAAGGCAATCTGAACATGCTTCCAGCAGACTCTTATCTCACCTCTCCCTCATGCCGAACATGCACCCACACAGACACACCAGAACACCTTCTACGTAAATACACACACACACACACACACGCGTGCAACGTTCTCAAGAATATATGCAAGCCTTTATATATATATATATATAGCAAAGTGCTGACTTAGTGTACAAGCTCTAGACATGCATCTTCAAATATGTCAGTTTGCCAAAATTTAACATAAATATCAGTGCCTGGGGTCTCATAGGGGCTAGTTAATACATTACCATAAAGGCACAATAAAGGTTTGGTGTGATTACAAAAGTGGTAATGTTATCACAGTTTGAGACTAACGACTGATGCCTGATGTCTGAGTGAGCAGAAAAATATGCTTTGAATATACAGACGTATGATTCAGAGTCATGATGAGTGAAATCTAGTGAACTATGGGGAAGGGGTGACTCATGCCAAGTCACGCACAGTTCGTCTGTTATAGAGGACTGCACAACAAGTATAACCCAGTTCTCTGGCAACTTGATATCCATAAACATAACATGTGGCACGAATACCCACAAACACAACCTTTTCTTTATCATCACACCAAGTGTTTCATGGCCAAAGACATGGCAACACTAGATTACATACAAGCGGTATAACTGAGGAGAGAAATAAAAAGATGAATGCACAATAAATAACTTTCACTTCAAATATAGTGAAGTTGCTACAAGTTGGATTAAAAACAACCTGACTTTAAAGGGGATGGTAACAGGGCATTTGTTGGCTACCTTGGCAGAGCAGTTGACTTATATGTAGAGGCCCCGGTTGAAAAATTATTGTGTTTTTGTCTTCTCTTCACTTCACTCTTCCTATCCAAATAGTAAAGCTACTTTTGCCTACCCACAAGGGGTCGCCACAGCTGGTTGCGCCACATCTTTGATTTGAGTTTTACGCTGGATGCACTTCCTGACCCATCCAAAAGGGAATCCACTGTCCTATCCAAATAAAGACTAAAAAGCTATCTGCTTTAAGAAAAAAATGGGATCGTAGGATATTAAACCTTATCACAGGGAGTACTGAAAAGGTAAGAAAAGTTGTGCGTGCCTGATTTTAAAAACTACACAAGAAAAACTTTATGTCCCTTGAGTCAGTTCCAATTATTAAAAAAACTAGGTGTTGATTTAGTAAGAACTCCAATGAGGGTAATACAGAAACTGAAAACTGAAAATTAACCAAATGTATCACCTTGACTGTCTACATTTTTAAATAATCCTATGATCCCAAAAGGTTATTTCCCAGTGAAGTCATTAAAACATGTGCTTGCAACTCCATGATAAAAAACACACAATAGAAACACTGTCTATACTAAGAAATCTCCTGTATATGCCACAGCTAAAGAGAATATCTTATCCAGCTCTCTAAATAATGTGATTTTATTTATGTAAAAGGATAATTCACTCATAAAAACATCAAAACTCAATTAAATGAACTGGGGGGTTTTTTCCAGCAGTTCTTCAAATACAGCTGCAGACACTATGTGATTTTATGAACCTCCAGTTATTGTTTACTTGGTAAATTTCCGGAGAAGCACTTGAAGGAGGTGCTCAACATATATATACAAAGGCCATAATCATGCCCAAACAATCACATAACCCAACAGATCACTCACATATTCTTTTTAAATATATCATTTGGAGAAAGAAAGAATGATACATAGAGAGCAGCAAGAAGCAGACAAAGAAAGAGGTAGTCTGTTTGCCTTAGTGTAATTAGAGCACACGGAAACAACCAGTGTGCTGGTAAATTAACTAAATGATGAGACACAAACACACACACACAGGCACACACAGTGGTTGTACCACTGAGGATAGATCGCCCTCTACTGACGGACCAGAAAAGGTCGGTGTCTATGCAAGCAAGTCTTTTCCAGACCCCAAAGTACAAACAGAATGAAGCTTAAGAGAAATAGACAACAAAATTTCAAAAAAACTACTTTGTAAGTGCAATCACCATGACAATAATGTTTTAAGTCTTACTCACTGAGAAATAAATAGACTTCTCTGCTGTAGACATCTTAGGCATGAAAATACACTTGGCTTAAAATTGTGCAACTCAACTTCAAAAGTCTGGATTTTAGTTTTAGCACCTAAGACCAAAATGTTCCTTAGTTTTGTTTAATATGTCTTCACTTTAGCTAAACTATAAAATAACTATAAAAAAAGGAGTGGACCTCTAAGGGAATAGTCAGAGGTTCTGGCAAACTAACAGTGACAAATAGGATTGAATAAATTCATGACATTTCCCATGTATTCCAAAGTGATTCAATATTTTCTCCAGTAGTATATCATCACCTTGTTAAGTACCTATTTGTCATGCTTAAAGTGGCTGCATCACTTATTTTTATTGTCAAATAGCCTGACTGTGAGACAAAGCAGGGAGAGCCAAGAGGCACAGACTGCTAACTGTTGACTGTGAGAGTAAGACTGAAAGGATGGACATATGTGTTCTTCCTGGACTTACTGTTGCATCCCCTCACACCTCTGCTTGTCATGATGAGGTGACAGTGTGACTGTTCTGGCACCAGACGATACAGAGAGCCCTGGGAATATCGTGTGGTGGTGGAACAGTTGCGTCAGATCTCAAGAGGAAAAGCATACCGAGAAATTCAAGGGCAAGATGTGTGGGTGAGAAACAGACCTCATGTAAAGCGTTAAAACTGACACATGGTCCTTTAGCATTAGGACATACTATAAGTGAGTGTGTGTGTGTGTGTTTCTGCCCTACTGGGGATAGTGCCAGCACTGGTAAAGATCCAACAGTAGTGCCCTGGTGAGTGTGTGTGTACAAGTGTGTGTGCAGACATGCATGTGTCATGTTTGAGCCCGTTCGCATGTGCACATCGGTATGAGGCGTCATCGCGGGTTCTCTGCTAGTCTGAGAAAATCACACGTCGTGCTCGCTTCCAACCCCCTGGCAGGGACAAGACCTGCTGACAGCACCTCATTGTTATTTCTTCATGTTTGTCAAACGTGGCATCTCGATGCACACGCACAAATACACACAGATGTTGTCAGCAGTTCCCATCTTTTCAGACACCTCTCACTCCCGAGTGAGACGGAGTTTGTCAACTCGTTGCAGACGACCCCCTGGAATACGCACACTCTGTTTCACAGTCCCATCTCAAAACCATCAACTTCCTTTCCAATTAATTTCCTAAAACGACTCTTTACTCCACTGAACTTTTTTTTTGTTATTTGTTTGAGAGTGAGGGTTTTCTAGCAGCATTAGCAAAATCTCAAACTCAACAGCCTTAAAATAAGGAGTGTTTTGGATCACAGCAGGAGCTCTTTTAGCACAAAAGCTTCACAGGTACATGCACCTCAACACATACGCAAACTCAAGGAGCGAAGGTGTACCGTCAGTCCACCTGCATTCGCACAGACCTCCTGTTCCTCCCGCCTGCAGCGGGCTGGCCTACTGCTCGTGTCTCCGTCTGCAAGCAGCCCCCTTTTCCAGCTCAGCAGCTGAGAAAGTGCCAATCCCACAGTTTAAAGGCCCCACTGGCCCTGCCAGCATGATAGATAGTTTAGAAATGAGGACGCGTGTTTAAAAGAGAGAAGAAGAGGGGGAAGAGAGGGAGGGAGAGGAAAAAAAAGGCACGCAGCAGCAGCTGTCAGCCAACACAGAACCCAAGCTTCCATGACCAGGCTCTTAACAGAGAGAGAAAAAAATAAAACCAAGGGTCTTCTGAGAGGTGAAGTCTAAGCTCAGAGCTAGAGAAAAGGAGAGAACTCAAACAAATAAGAAGATAAAGACATGCAAATGCAAACTACTAAACAAACTACTAAATAGATTAGATTAGTGAGCACATAAAAGAGATTGGAGCTCTTGAAGTTCTCTAGAACCAGTACATCTGCATGCACCCAGCAGCCTGACTGCTACACTTTAAAATAGACTGAGCTACAGCAACAGTTAACCCAACACCCATTTTTGAAGATTCAATCTTGTCACTTTCAATTGACCTGTTATCATTTAAATGATAATGTTAATATTTTTATGACATAAAAGTGTTTACATGACATATCTGTTGACTGTACTGCATTCATGAACTCAGACTGAAATCAGCGCTTGGCATGATTAGTTTAACATCTGCAGTATGTGGATATTTGTTGGTTGTTTGAGATGTCAGCTCTGCCTGGGTAAACCTGACAGACTGTCAGTTTGACTCCTAATGTTCACAGCTCTGGCACCTTCAACCCCTCCCAGCAGCTATCATGCAAACACATGCACAGATTCAACAGGTGGGGCCAATTTTTTTCATGGTTGATCCATGCTAGTTGACACAGTAATGCAGTACTTCAATACATACATATGCAGCTGCTAATCATCAATATTGATTAATGTTTAGGCGTGTGAAATGGTAAAAAGGTGATGTTTTTAAATCTCTTGTTCTGTCTGTCCTCCAAAGTCCAAAATGCAACAATATTCATATTTATATGTGACAAATGCTGCTATTTGACCACAATGAAGAAAAAGAAAAAATTACCTAAATATTACCCAAGTAAAGTAACTGTTTATTTATCAAATATATTTTTCCTCAATCGACTGAGTCAGCTGCAACACATACAAACTTTTTTCCACATAATAACTCCTTGTGCATCCTGAGCGCTGCTTTCTCTTGGTGATCACTGCAAATGTAGTAAAATCCAGTCAATTTTGGCTCCATTTGCAGATATGTATATATGCCATCTTTTTCCCCATTGCTCTGAGAGTGCCCTGCCTAACACTTATTAAACAGATCATAGGAACATCTCCATTCATCATTGCCACCTCGTTTATGCATCAATGCCTGTGTGTGTGTGTGTGTGTGTGTGTGTGTGTGCGTGTGTGTGTGTGTGTGTGTGTGTGTGTGTGTGTGTGTGTGTGTGTGTGTGTGTCTGTGCGCACAGCCCCGAGAGGCTTGCTGTCGGTTTAAAAGAGGGGGTGATGTGGGAAGATTAATATTGGTGTGACGGCAGAACCATGCCAGGGAGGAAGGGTCACTCATTACCCATCTGACCAGCCATCTCTAACCTAAACACATAAAGGAAAGCGCACGCACGAAAACACAGACTGCAAGACAGCAGTCGCAATAAGAAGCTTCTGTAAACTCTTCCCAGTCTTAATTCACCACTCCCTTTCCCCGAATTTGTTAACTTTGTCCACACTCCCCCTCATCCTCCTTTTCCTGTTTGTCTTTTTTTTTTCCTCACAGATTTTATCAGGCCCGATTAAATATATCGCATTAATCTAGTTGGTAGGGGAAATGCCCTGTGTATAAAATGAATTGACTGTCTCAGACCCGTCTTTATGGTCAGAGTGTGGAGGATGTATGGACAGAGAGAAGATGGGATGTGGTGGAGACAGGAGAGGGGTCAAATACTGCAATTACCACCCAATTGATTTCCATTGGTTGACAGAGAGAATAAGTGTTACTCCGTCAATGCTCACTCAACCTAGCAGTGAATCCTCTACTGAGAGAAAGGGAGAATCCTTTCAGTCTATTCATTCATTCTGTCATTAATTAGTACGCCCATTTAATTTTGTGCAAATGTTTATTCACTCATTGAAGCAGTTGATTATCTAATATAAACTGTAATAACTTTAAAAATGGTCATATTTCTTCTTTAGCAATATTCAAAATCACCTCTTAATTCAGCCTAAAACCACAGACAGAAAATGTCCATCCGAACATATAATTTTGTGCTATTTGTTAAATCCATAAATGGGTTTAGATAATAATGCTTATATGCTGATCTCTGTTCTAGCAAGAAAATTACACTAGCATTGGAAATGGGGTAAAATGATCTCACCCTATTGGCAGTGGCGAAATGCAATTTTGGGACAGAGGGGAAAAAGGGAGGAGTAGGAGTGGACGGCTCCTGTGCTATCAAGTGAGGATCATCCTCTTTCTGAGGTTTTACAGAAGGTGCTTATACAGACTCATATGAAGTGAGTATATGTGTGAGCGGCTCCCATCCCGTAGTTTATTAAAAGACAGCGAGAGAGAAACTCAGAAACATACACGAGTACTCCTTTCTTGGCTCATATATTCTCCTATCCCATATCTCTTTTTCTCTTCTCTCTGTCTTTTCTCATTTTGTCTTTTCATTCTCTCATCTGTCTCCCTCTCTTCTCTTCTTTCCCCCCCACCACCACACACACACACACACACACACCCCTCTGGTCTCCTCTCTTTAGGGCCAGACTGTGGTTTGTCGATAGAATCAGTGGAAAACTGTTTGGAAACCCAAACCTCAGTGAAATTATTTGATTACAACCTCTCATTACTTGCTGGTTTGGATGCATTAAAAACTTGCTGAGAAGTAATGATTTCCATTTTGTGTTTCAGTTGTATTTGCTGCGGTTTCTTTCCAAGGACAGCACGTAGCAGTTGCTTGATTTCTCAGTTGTTTGGACATTTTTTAAATGATGGAAGAACACAGATAGAACTGAACGGATGAAAGAAGAAAAAAAGACAACTGCAGTTCTGCTGAACAAAAATGGAAAACTTGGCTAATTTACCAAACTACCTAAATTCTCCCACTCACCACTGGAGGATATTTCTCATCCTATAGGGGGAAAGTAGGTGTTACGTCTGCAGCAGTTGACTAATTAGCCAAAAGTCACAGAAATATGACCCTCCAGTACAACAGGAGATAGACAAGGACTAATTAAGGCTACCTTGTCTCTCACCGGCAATTAAAAAACAACAAAGCTCTGCAAATTTTCACCCCAAATCGCTCTGTCTCTTTGTCTTTTCCACTCAAACTATCTCGACCTAATTTATCCTTTTCAATTATCTCCTGAAAAATGTCCTCCTTCAAACCACAGTGTCACGGCGGAGATGACTGTAATGCGAAAGAGTCACATGAAAGGACTGAGCAAGAGCTGTTAAAAGAGGAGCCGAAGAGGGGACGCTGATGACGTAGTTCATCTGGTGGCGGCGAGGGGATATTTACGGAAGGTTGTGTTTGAACACGTGCATATACAGCAACATTTGTGTGCTGAATTAAATGCATTTGGATATATGTGTGTGTGTGTGTGTGTGTGTGTGTTTGGGGGGTAAGCGCATGCAAGTGTGCATATGAGCGCATGTGATTGGGTTGTTTGGCAGGTAGAAGGCTGTGAGTGCAGCCTGTCACAGCCCAGCCCTGATTACTCTGCACCATTCATCAAAGTGTCACCTCCCTGACAGCCGCTAATAAATATACTGCCACAGACCCCCACTCGCACCTGGGAGCGCACCACACTCACACACACTGTAAGTACACACTATACCACCCTCACCCCCCCGAGACGCGCACACACTCATTCTGCCACCCCCAGCAGCCCGATGCAGCACCAAAACGCAGCTCAAGCAGCAACACATCCTAGAGCTCATTTGCTAATTGCTGCGTTTCCCGTGAATTCTGCTTCTGTCTTGTTCAATGTCAACAAGAACGAGAAGATTTAAATAAATTATTGAATTAAATAAATAATCAGAGGGGAAACATGTAACAATACTTCCTTCCGTGTCTTCTTGCACGGTGCTTTTCATTGCCATGCTATGACATGACATATCTTCACCCATTTATATTTGTGAGCACACATATAAATACAAAAAAAAAACCTCGTCAAACAACAATAACAAACTTCTTTCTAGCCAGACTTAATCATGTGAAATGAAAGCATCTTTGTCTCTATCCACACATTCCCAAGTATGACAACACTGTTTTTGCCCTCATACTTCTTTATCTATGTACCTTTTTTTAAGCTACCAAACATCTGAAGCACTTTTGCAGCACACGGTAATGTAATGTTTTAGGAGGCCGCAAAAATTTCCCATAGACTGCTACCTCAAAAATGTGCATTTGCATGTAATTGCTAGTTTGCGTTCCTTTATTTTACTTCATTTGTAGTCGGTGTGGAACACACACCCATGTGGTCACCTCTCTTCTGTTTGTCTATGATTAGGCACTATGTGCCTGCTGCAATGATCTGCTCTCTTACTGTAAGTGCAGCCGGTCCGACTCCCGTCTTAGCTCCAGCAGATGCTCCCCGGCTCCCCCTGTTGGGAGACGGATGAAGCATGTGACTCAACAGGGCTGTGCTACTGTGCGTGTGTGTGTGTTACACAATGCGTGGGACTATGGTGATATGGTGGCGGAAGCGTGGATACTGGTGTATCCTGCGCTGGAAGGTGTCCTTGCCAAGCTTGTATGTGTGTGCGTGTATTCGTGTAAGTCTGTGGGCAAGTGTGCGTGGACACGTGGCTGTGGGCATGCTGCGCTGGCAGATGGCATTACTGCAATGCCGGGCCACCCTGGCTAACAGGGGGCGGACAGGGAGAAGGTGGGAAAGGAGGAGGAAATCGGATGTGAGTCAAAGACGGTGTGGGTGAGGTCTGTTGTAAAAATGAAAGGGGAGGAGGTGAGGAAAGGGGTGAACAGCTGAGTTATTATAAGGAAGATAGGACTGATAACATCATGAATGAATGGGCGAGAAAGACAAGCAGGCAACGGGCAGAAAGTGTCCAGCAAAGGAACTTTACCTCATCCTTTACACTTTACAACAATATTTAAAACAAAACTTTAATGTTAAGCAGCATTATTCAATTCTTATTGTATTATACACCAATTTTGCTTACTAAAGCCCAATTCAGTGGTGGTCAGTTGCCAGCTGCGCTCCAGTTTGTACCGTGTGCATATATGCGTTTGAGGGTTGGCGTGCGCTGCATGCCTGCTGGGCAGCAGGGCTGGGCCAGGTGTGGAGTGGGAGCAGTGGGAAGACTGGGAACAGTGGGCCTGTTAATTAGAGAGGGGTGATTAATGGGACAGCAGAGAAGAAGCACTGTGTTAGGGAGGAGATATGAAGGAAGGAGGAAAGGTTTAGGCGAGCAGGCAGGTGGGGGTGTGGAGTTAAACTGTTTGAGAAAGAGGATTGTGTCATGTACAAATTAAGAAAATTAGGGAAAAAATATGTATAAGCCCAAAAGTCAGTGCAATAAATGCAGTCCAGCACATGTTACCTGCTTGAGATTGTGTCAGTGCAGATGCAAGTGAGCTGGTGTACGTCTTTCATGACATCTGCCTCGGGAGTGTGTGCGTTATTGAGATGTAAGAAGTGGCGTTGTGACAAACACTCCTCGGGGGATGTGGCGTGTAAACACCAATCATTTGGCAGATGCGCTGTGAGCAAATTGGCAGTGTATTCCCCGCGGCCAAGCCACACGCCATTATCAGGATTGAGACTAATCGTGTGCCGTCTCCCATATGAGGAACAATTAATTCACACTGAATCAAACTGAAAGAGCCGAGAAGAAAAAGTAGAGATGATTGGGCAGCAGAAATGGCTCCTGATGAAGAAGGAAGAAGTTTTTAGCGAATGAGAAAGGAAACATCTTGCTTATAGTTTGAAGTTTTTTTGCGGAGATCAAAACTTTAAAAAATAAATATTGCTTTTAGCTTTGAGCTCAGAGCGAGTCCAAATTTTCAATTCTCTTTTAAGTCAGACAAACTCTGGACAAATGCTCTCAGAGAAGAGAATAACTGACAAATGAGGAAGGCGGGATGTAGATCTGGAGGGTAAAAGCAGGAGAAAATTGACTCGAGAGAGTGCTCTGAGAAGCAGTCCAACATTTATAAATGTATTTCCACCAAGGTTTGACAGCACGATAGTTTTACACTATCTGTATTTCTAGAAAGATGACACTTACAAGGAGTCATTAATATGAGGTTTCCCCATTCTCACCTCAGTCCAGTCTTGAAGCATTGTAGTCGAGGGCCTGCACAGCCAGACGCCGAGTCATTATTTCCTGTCTGATTGCTCTGCGGCCAGTGCGATTAAGGAGAAGACTAAAAGGTAATTTTTCACTATGATGGACAGAAGGAGAAAGAAAAGTAGAGCTGGTCTCGGTTTAATCTCCTGCAGACGGAGCAAGTGAGGGAGGGACAGAAGCAAGAGAAGAAGGAAGAGGAAGCCATCACTTGGAGGGATACAGCACCTTAATTAATCGACCAGCCTGATGGTCTTTTGGATAAGATAAGTAGCATTATAAGAAAGAAGGTCATATAAAAAATAGAGACACAGCTGACAAGCCAAGGGAAGCAGTAAAAGCACACACTTACACACGCATACACACTGTAAAGATCAGTAATTTAACCTTATTATTAAAGTGAAAATAATTTTACCCCTTTTGCAGGACAGTTTGTCTTTCTCTGTAAAAAAGACAGACAGACAAATGAGAGAAAATTAAGACGCTGTGAGAAAAATACCAGCAAGGGACTACAGAAAGATGCTTCTCTGAGCCAGCAAGAGACAGAAAGAGTCAGGGCAAAAGAGATGTTTTCTAAGCTCTTACAATTCATCACTTTGTCACAGGAAAGCCAGGTTGTGTATGTAATTCTAAGTGGTGATCACCACTTTACAGAGATGTAGAGGGAGGAAAAGTAACACTTCCCACTGCGCGAGAGCAGTGTGTTTGTCAATTTGTGGAAAGATTTATTTCAGATATGATAAACTGGAAGAGAAGATCTGCTCAGCTGAAAAGAAAGATGACAAGCAGCTCATCATAAGTCAGTCAAAAGAAATCTAAAGTGCTGCTGTGCATTGGCAGGTTTCACACTGATTGTGGTTTTACATCGAGGTATATGAAGACATTATCATTGTGTGTATTTATTCTGACACTGTGTGAGGGGAAGAAGTTGATGGATGTCACCAGAAAGTTTTAAACAGGATGTTATAGAAGCAGTAATGTAGTCAGGACAGTTAGGGAAGAAAAAGACATTTAATAAAAAGTCTTAGAAAAAAAATCCAACAAAATAAAAAAAAGCAAGAATGAAAATTAAAGTTGAATCCCTAGACTTTGTCTTTTGAGCCTTGGCCCCACCTGCAAGGACCCTATGACCCTATCACCTGCCCTGGTTCTACTTATTCTATCGATTATATATACTGTATGATGCCCATATTAAGCATGACCAAAGTTTTTTCTACTCTTTTCCCTGTGTTTGATCAACCTTTGCGTACAACTCTGCCTGTGAGCACAGCAGCACCACCTACGTTCTGTTTACAGTTTTTGTTTGCAAGAGCCAGCCAATCAGAGTGGTTAGCCAATCAACAGTGGCTACCAGGGATGAACTTTGCGGTCGCATGCAGGCAGTGTGGGATGTAACATATTCCAAAGTAACGTCTTACTATAATCACATTAAATCTTTCAGTAGTGCAGTAATGGGACGTTGTTACTGTACTAAATTCAGTAATTACAATACAGTTAAATAAATGCATGTATTAAATAATAATACATTTTATTGCATACACCTGTTCAATTGCTCATTAAGACAAATACCTGATCAGCCAATCTCATGGTAAAAACATGGTCAAGACTTTGAACCTCCTGAAGTTCGAACCAAGCATCAGAATTGGGATAACGGTGATTTAAGTGACTTTGAATATTCAAGGTTGTTGGTGACAGACAGGCTGGTCTGAGTATTTTAGACACTACTGATCTACTGGGATTTTTTCAGAGAATGGTCCAAAAGAGAGAAAGTATCCAATGAGCATCATTTCTGTGGGCAAAAATGTTTTGTTGATGTTAGAGATCTGATAAGGAAGGCAAAAGTAGCTCAAATAACAACTTGTTACAACCAAAGTATGCAGAAGAGCATCTATGAACACACAATATGTCAAACCATCAAGAAGATGGGTAACAGCACCATAAGACCACAGACCACATTGATGCCACTCCTGTCAACTAAAAACAAGAAACTGAGGCTCACCAAAATTGGACAACATAGGATTGAAAATAAATTAGCTGATCTTTTGGGTCTCAATTCCTGCCACAATACTTGGATGGAAGGATATCTCCAAGTCATAAAGCTCTAATCATCTCAAGCTGGTTTAGTGAACATGACATTGAGTGTAATGTACTTAAATGATCTCCACAGTCACCAGAACTTAACCTGACAGAGCATCTGTTGGATGTGGTGAAACACAAGGCACACATCATTAACGTGCAGCCAACAAATCCCCAACAACTATATGATGCTAAAATGTCAGTATGGATCAAAATATCTGAGGAATGTTTTCAAACATCTGTTTAAATCTATGTAACAAAGAATGAAGGCAGTTCTGAAGACGAAAGAGGTCAAATCCTCTTCTGCCTTCAGAATAAGGTGGTCAGTGAATGTATATTTAATGAATGTCAATGGCTACAGAAAATAACAAAATAAATAGAAAATTACCTGAACAATAATCACAAATATTACTAATGATATAATATATATACACATATATATATATATACACATATATATATATATATATATATATATATATATATATACATATATATATATATATAGATATATATATAGATATATATATATTATAAATAGAGGAAAGTGAAAAGTCAGTCAGTCTCGTTCTCAAGTTAGCACTTTCACAAACTTGGGTGTCCACACTGCCGGCCCACCCAGCACGGTGACAATACCCCATCAGCCTTTTACGGCTGAGGGGTAAAAATGAAAAATATCTACTATGGTATCCCAAAAGCTAATGCGGTGTTTTAGATAATATTATAATTTAGATAATATGATTTTTTTTTACAGAAAAAAATAGAAAGTGTTAATTCCATAATGGTCACTTTTCTTTTTACTAAAATTCAAATTGGCCCCTTTTTTATTGATAAAAAATTGTGGTGCTTCAGGCAGGAATTTT
Source organism: Pelmatolapia mariae (assembly GCF_036321145.2). Taxonomy (NCBI): domain Eukaryota; kingdom Metazoa; phylum Chordata; class Actinopteri; order Cichliformes; family Cichlidae; genus Pelmatolapia; species Pelmatolapia mariae. The sequence goes on from NC_086244.1 coordinate 23,582,069, forward strand.
TCTTGGAGTAGGAAAGCTGGAAAAAGTTTGAGAACCACTCTTCTAGTGCAATCTAAAATTGTACTGTTTTTGTGGAAGAATGAAAAATATTTTAAAAGGCCACAAAATCTCCCATTTGAGAAGCTGTAATGAATATTTATCTAATTTGATTTGATTTGTTTTATTAGTTGACTAATCAGCTTCTTGATCTCATAAATGAACTCTGCATATGCTGTAATGCAATCCTTACTTATTAGTGGCTTAAAGCTGATCTACTTCTCGGTGTATTAAGTTGAAACCATTGAGTTATTTTTTAAATGAGTTTGTGATTGATTACAAGCATGATCATCAGTATGTGTTGTTCTCAGCATTCCCTATGGATGAAATCAACTTTGTTTTGTTAGTACATTAATATCTTTCATCACCAACAGATACCAACACCTTTCCTCTCAGTGCTGTCCTGGCAACTTAACGGGAGAAAGAGGTTTATCAGCTTGTTATGTCAATCTCCGTACCCCCTGCTTTGAGGTTTTTTAGCCTGTATGTGGGTGTGGGTGTGGTAGTAGTAGTGCATGTGTGCGTTTGTTTGAGCAACTGTGCGTATCAGCATACTCGTGAACAGAGTCAGTCGGCTCGCTCGCAGTCCCAGTTTCGCTCCCATTGAGTGATTGTGAGTGTTCGTTTCCCGCAGAGCAAACATGTTAGTTCGTCTGTTCTCACAGTGGGCAAACAGTGAAGGGGGCTCATGAGTGATGTTAATGGAGAGAAGATGGAGCGGGCTAAAGGGTAGATTGCGGAGGTGCAACGGAATATGATAGAGGGAATAGGGGTTTATAATCTAATGTGGAGCAAGAGTTGCATCAGTATTTAATGCAAGTGATCGCTCGTGTTTGTGTGTGTGTGTGTGTGTGTGTGTGTGTGTGTGTGTGTGTGTGTGTGTGTGTGTGTGTGTGTGTGTGTGTAAGGGGCCACAGGGCAACCTTGGAGAGACTTCACTAATTGCGACCACTGGGTTTTACCTGAGGGTCTACTCTGGCTAATATCATTAGCTAATCTGCTGTGTGTTGTCCCCTTTGCCCTCTTCATCAGAGCAACCCACTCTAGTAACACAACCAGCAGCATCCACATCCTTCCCCCCATCCCCCCCGCCTTACACCCCATGCCTACTTCCCAGAGCCCAGTGCAGACTGCTGAGTCCGGGCTTGTGCTGCTAGAAGGGCCCTGCATCTGGGCTCCACTGACAAAGAAGATTAATACCTCAGACACACACAGACACACAAGCGAGGGCATACTCACACACATTTCGCGCCCACGCAGCAAGGTACCCTCGTAGATCGTCACCAAATGCACACAAACACTCCAACCTCAATCTGAACTCAAAACAACAGAGGGGTTCTGCGCAGGGTTCTCCTAACTTCCCACCACCCATACTCTCTCCTTCATCCCACCTACCTTTCTCCAGGCTATGGACCACTCCACACTCCAAGACTATCTCCAAATTTCCCCCTCCTTAGCACCCGCTACCCCTAGACCCCACTTTAAATAGAGTCTCCAGGCCACAGAACAACAACTTTCTGCTGATGCGACTACTCCTTCATCCTTCCCATCTTTCCCCTCTTCCTCCCACTCTTATCACACACCTATGGATATGAATATTAGCTTTGAGCTTTGTTGCAAACATTATACCCATGTGGCTTTCAGCATGCTCCTGATGCCATCGGGGGCATCCATTTCCATTCAAAACCAACAACATCCAGATTGTTCAGTGAATGAAAAGAGTAGCACAACTAGTGAAAATAACTGGATGCTCCAAAAATAATTAAGACATTTTATAAAATAAAGAAATCTGTGATCACAGTAGGATAAATAACTAGATTTTTTTTTAAATGCCAATTTTAAAGCACTGATGTTGTATTAGAATAAAAAGGAAGGTTATGTTACTTATTGATATGAATATCTCTTTTAAATCCGAAGCTTCTGTTGTTTTATTTTTTGCTTCTATCCACTTCCCTCTTCATCCTGTTTTGCCTTCCTCTGATACCGGGTGTTCTCCTTTGCTCAGGTAAAGTTTCATTGTGTTGTTTCATTGTCTTTTTACATGAGCAATGTAAAAACATAAATCAGTGCTGTTGTCTTCCTGTTTTAGTTGTGCAATCGAGGCCTAATTTTCTGAGGTTTGGTAGCTGGCGGCAGATAAACCTGCATAGGTAAAAAAAAAAAAAAAAAAAAGACTTCTAAACAAGAAATCCAAACATTGGTGGTGTCACTATTCTATTAACAATTACTGTTTAATGCTAGGTTGAAGCAAAAGGAAAAAATTAGCATGTCAACTCTTAAATTCCCGCAATGTGGAGATGATGATCTCAAGGAGTAGTAAATGTGAAACTACTGACACCTATGTTAACTAGAAAAGGTCAAAAAGGCAAAAGGGAAGTGGCGAAGTCTTAAGGAAACAGAGGAGAGGGTTATTTCCAGATGTGAATTATTTCTATACCTCATCTCTGTTCAAAGTGGAAACTCCCTGGCAATCCCCTGCCTCCTGCCAAATGTGTGGTTTGACCCACAAGAGAGTGGAGAGACGGGTGTCAAGGGGGCTAGAGGTGTTGACATAACCTTCTTCACCCACATTCACCTGTGGCAGCCTGCGGGACTCAAGCACCACACCTGCCACTGGAGTCCAGGTGTATATGTATATGTATACAGTATGTGTGACTTAGAGTTGTAGGAGGAGGAATAAAGGAAATGTGATCGAGAGAGAAAAGAAAAAAAGAGCTAAGTGAGTGGAAAAATATTTGACCGTAACATCAGAGCAAAGGATCAGATAAAAGAGTAATCACTTAGACAAGGACGACTCTGGCACATCGCTGCACGCTTAAACGCTTCCCAGTGTCAGCACATTGGCTGCTTGTCAAAGCACAGAAAGAGAGCAACAGAGAGACTGAGATGGAAACACCGACCGAATCTACCACTGAAGCCAAAACTGTTTGGGAAAAAACACGGACAGGAAAAGGGTGAAGCATCTCTCCTGGTGACAGTGTAAGCGCTCACTCAGCCACAGAAGGTGGTTTAAGGGGTGAGCGAAATTGAAACAACCAGCAGACACTTCCATCAGAAATTCAAACTCCTGGAGAGGAACAACAAGAAGGCTTTTAGATTAATTAAAAATTTAAAGAACTCTAGAGCGAGAGAGAGAGACGAGCTGTTTAAAGCACATGAAGCGAGGTGCTAAAAACCACATCCACCCTGGCCTATGTATTAGGGAAGTTACAAAAAATAACACTGCACTGTATTCCTCTTAAAATAGCTCTGACACTTTAACACAGAAAAAGCTTCATCTTTGTCTCTCTGTTTGTTTCTTCTTAAAATTTTGTCAGATCATCAAAAATCCTACATTATAAATTTACATCCTTAACAACAGAGCTTTGATTTAGTGTACAAAACAATGAAACCGTAAAGCAGAAAAACAACCCGCCTGATGTTTTGCGAGTTATCAATAAGGGATTCAGTCTTTCCCTATATGTGTATCATAGTGTGATGCACTATACGATTCATGCACCAGAGAGAGGTGACACGAAAATAGCAACAAAAGTGGGTTTTAACTGATTTGATATCTGGCTTTATAGCATCCGTGAAAATATATCAAACTGTCTTTTAGACCGCGCGTGTGGGTGAGGCGGTGAAAGCAGAGGTAATATTATTCGAACAAAAATAATAAACCACTTTTACCATGTAATTTTACCATGAGCTATATTTCAATATCAGAATATAAAGGGGAACATTTGTGAACATTATAAAAATGAATAACTACAGTATGTGTCATGATCAAAGTTGTAATGTTATTTGGGATATATTGTTGGTGTATTCTTCCAGTCTCTGCACCCTGTCGGACCGGCTTTCCATGTCCTTATAAATAATTCATTTTTTAATCTGATTTACCAGAGCGATTCTCAGTGTGTTAGTCACATATTCAATAATGGCGTACCGTGAATAATCTGGCTGTGTATTTCTGTGATTTTCCCCCGTTTTCAGCGTAGGGGTGGGGAGGTCTGTCGGAGTCTGAAAGTAACTGGAAGAGGAGGAGAGGAGAGGAGAGGAGAGGAGAGGAGAGGAGAGGATCAGGTGCATCATCAGTCAACATCCCTACAAGATGACAATGAACAGATGCATGCCGTTTTTCTCCACATCCATGTTTAGGATTACTTGTCTCTCTCATCTGGAGCTTGAACATCAGTGCTGTCGCTCCTAACGCTTTCTCGCCGCCACACATCTGGAGGGCCTGGGATGCCTTTTTCAATGATTAAACAATTTCTCATCTGACAGTGAGAGGTAGGAAATTATCAAGTAAAAAAAATGAGGTTGTGTTTAAATACTATAAAACTTCTGCATGTATAGAGTGTTTTTTTAAGGATCTGCATAAAAACAGAAAATAAACACATTAACAATACAAATCAAAATCCGAAACACACATGAGACATTTTCATTCATTTCTGGTTCTGGGATTTTTTCCAGTGTTTTGTCACAAAAGCAAAACCATGGCAAACAAGACAAATGATTTATAGTGGAATAAACTGTATTGGGAAAATGGCTTTAACAATGTAAGGCAAACACATGCTAAAAATCTTCTCTTTTTTTGTGCTCCTTGAAGCAGCGCAAACTTAAAGAGTGTGACACAAACATTTTGCCCAGGGTGCTGTATCCTTCAGCCACACTGTCTGGCCACAAACACAGGCAAACATTCAAATGCAGTTAACCAAAACCTCAAAACACTGCAGAAACTGATTTTAATAAGTTTCCATATTGTAGCTCTGTCTTTCAAATAATATGTATCTAATTTACAATCATGCCAGGATTATATTTTTTTCAGCCACAGACAAGTGAGTCCCACAACAATAGAGCTGGAGGTCAATGAAAGGGTTCATACTGTGTCAGTACAAATGAAAGAAAGTGCACTAGATGCCACAAAGATGGAAAAATACACAAGAAGAAATACTGCGTTGAAACAATGGGGCCGCAATGTTGTGCTTCTATAAGGACAGCTTAATCATAGAGCATTTCCCCTAAAGGCCGCATGACTGAATTACTGAGTTTATAGGTTTGAAGAGACACACACACACACACACACACTTACTTGTTTTAGTACTTTACTGTACTGAAATTTGAGAAGACACATCTCAAACGTCGTGAATTAGTGCGTGAGTGTATGTGCACAAAAATAAAGAAAAAAATACATAATTAAGGACAGAATTAGCGAGTCCTTCCAATTCGGAAAATGCATAAACAAGACTAACAGTATATCTTTCAAATACCCAATTAGAGCACTCACTCTTTGTCCACTCAGCAAGTTTTATTCATATTCAGTGGTATTAGGTAACTAAATATGAAGCTGCGGACCAACTCCTGGAAAAGCCGTCATCTATTAACTCTTTTCTCACACAATAATTTGTAACTTCGAAGCTTAACCTCTGACCGTTTGCGGACATACACAGGGACACAGGGTTAATCATAAATATGTCTTGTGGAAGGATGTGGTGTGACTCCGACTGGACAGCCAGTCCTTTCACATCTGCATGCACACCAACACTCTGAACATACAGCTCCAACTGTAAGCAGCGTGAAGCCTCAACAGTTGGCTTGACAAACCTAGAGCACCCCCTAGTGTCACTTTTCCATAATTCACAATCTCAACAAAATGTGTTTTAGATGACGGTGTTCGTAACAACCATCAAATATCAAAATTCTGGGAGCCAAAGTGCAGCAACATAAGGACGGCATTATTCTAATAACAGATTTATTTTCTAAAAACTAAGAACAAAATTCATTATAAAAGAAAAACCACTCAGATCGCCACCGTCTAAGAGCAGAGCTGTGACTGTCCCACACAATATCATTTTAGATATCTGAATGAACAAACCTTTAAACTCATTTTCCCTGTATTTAATCCTAAGAGGTCATATTGGAATGATTTTTAACATGCACTTTAACACAGCCCAACTTCTTTTTGGGAAGTAACATTTGAATAAATGAGTAGTTTTACAACACCCAAGTTGAGGCCTGACCTAAGATCTTTCTCTCAGGCTAGAAGGCAAAGATCCCACTTAGATTTTGGAGGGCTGAGTGCGATCTGAGGCCTGGCTCGGCATCCAAAGAAAATCCTTGGCTAAAGCCTAATGTGCGTTTCCATCCAGACTCGTCTAAATGTTAGTGATTAAAAAGGGAGATATGAGAGCCGAGGCGTTTCTGCAATCTTGCACATCCTAATTTGGTACTAGGGGAGTTAACACACCTGCCAGCTTCCTGCTGACGAGGGTGATTTCTCAACTGTTGTTGTTCGTGCCGTCAGTTTAAGGAAAGGTGAAGACAGTGAGATAGGGAGAGAAGTCTAGGCTGGGCAAGACAGAGCAAGCAAACACACACACACACACACAAATGGATCTCTGGCTGCTGCCAATAAGAGGCAATCCTAACATGTGAAAATGTTGACTGCTTGATGATTGATGGTAGTTATTTGTGGCTTTCTAACCCTCCTCCTTTGCTTCCACTCCCCTCCTCTTCCTCCTCTTTCTTCGTCCTCCCCCTCCTCATCATCCCCTCTCCTCCTCCTCATCTTTGTACAGCCCCCCCCCCCCCCCTTCCGAAAATGTGAAGATGATTAATAATATGTAATGTTGCATAAACAGCCTGCTGTCCATCACTCCTGCATTGTCTGACATTTTTTAAAACCAGAACTGAGAGTTAATACTTTGTGTACTCTCTGTGTTAACCAGATGTAGGTAAAATATAAACTTGCAACAAATATATGCAACATCCCTGAAGATATTAATAATAATCCATTAGATTCTTATAAACATTTATATTATACATTCAGAAAATAAAACTTCTAGAAGCCTTCTGTGAGAAAATTTAGATTTTTCTCATTATGTACATCTATATTTAGATGTGCAAAAGACATAAAGACATGAAAATGAAAACAAATCAATGAGCAACAGAGCTGTTCTATTACTGCCACACTGCCATCTCTCCATCCATCATTGGCTAACACTGTGCATTGAAGTCAGCGTGTGTCTGAAGGAGGAAGAGGAGGAGGATAAGGAGGGAGGAAGACGAGAGGACATCGGAGGCCACAGTGCAAGCTCCTCATCCATCATTCTGTAAGACCAAACTTTAGAAGCAAAGGAAAAGGGCGAGGGGAGAGGATGAGAAGAGATGTTTTCTCAGAATGATTCTTTGCTTCCTTCCACTTTTCCTCAAGTAATCAATGAGGCAAAACCATGCCCTCGATGTTCCAACAGCACAGGAATTCCTCCGTTTCTATGACTCACCCTCTACAACTAACAGTCGTCGCCCCTTCTGGCCGGCCCACTACACCGTCCTTCCTCTGGCTGGTCTACAGAGAAACGGGGGAAGGGTCACAGAGAGAGAGAGAGAGCGAAGGAGGGAGGGAGAGAGGGGGAGACAAGACAGGACAGGGCCTTTAGTCTAGAGATCATTACCTTTACATTATTAATGTATGGCCAAACCACAAAGGACATTCGCAGACAATGAGGAACAGAGTGACTGCTTCTCTGCTCTTTAAAACCAGAACCCGTAGAGAAGGTAGATTTTAGGATTAAAGTAGGTTGTGTGCACCCTAAATGACTTCAAAAGGCCACTCATAAACAAGTTATTCAGTGAATTTCTTTGCTACAAAATGAATTTCTTCCAAATTTTATAATCAGGGCTGACTATTAAACTTCTTCTAAACCACAGTCTGTGCATATGTTTAAATATATTTATCCAAAGGTAAATACGCTTAAGAAAACAAGAATTCAAATCAAAGATTTTTTTCCCCCAAATGCAAATAAATGCATGAAAAAAAACACCTGTGTGTTTTTGTATGTATATGCAAGGCATAAACGCAGGTTTGGCAGACAATTTTGTGAAGCAGTGAGCATAATTAAGGAGTGTGCTGTGTGTTTCATTAAATGCTCAATATATCTTGTGTTTTCTGGATCATTTAAGCCCCATTACAGAACAGTGGCACTGCTTTAATTTCTAAAGTGCCTTTCAAAGGCATCACCTCAGGCGCTTATTTCTGCTCTGTCGCACACACGTATGCACGTGCACACTTCTATATGTATACATCATGTGCACACACTTTTGCTAGCATGCATGAAATGGCCCTGCCCACACCTGCATTTTTACTCACATATACAACAATTTAAAGAAAAAAATCAGACCCTTCTTATAGTTTAAAACTTTATTTGTCTCCTCTCTGCTCATTATCTGCAACTGTCCCACTGTGTATCATGCTGCATAACAGATGACAGCAGCCTTGCAGTGGCTGAGGCCACTGTCTTGGCTGCCAGAAGCATTTGACTTGCCAGCTTGGCCGGAGGATGAACTCCCGGACTAACTGGTGCCAAGGTCAGATTCTCCCCGAGTGTGTTTGTGTGAACACAGGAATACTTGTCCATTTAGCTCGAGGTGTTAATGCTGATGAAGTTTGGTTTGGTTACTGTATATTCACTGTTGTTAACATTACAGGAGAGAAAAAAAATCATTCTGCGCTACTGTAAATTTGAGCTCGAGTCGCTGCACGTGAAGGTATGTGAGAAGTGTCTGCTGAGCCAGCTACAGATTGAAGGGAGGTGGAGGTAAGAGGAGTGTTGTTCAGAGCAATTGATACATTGTGAATAGAGTGGGCTTCCTGTCCGGGTTTTGTGGCTAAGGTGCTAAATGCTTCAGGAAACCAGATACACTTGCACATCCTCTAAACAGACAGAGGTCCAGGGTGGAAAGTTGGAGGGGTAAATGGAGTAAGAGCAAAAGTAGAGAATGAGCCAGTCACTCTGAGGTTTCACTGTAGCCCTCCTGCATCTTCTGTTAGCGCAAGATTATTCAAACTGTTGGCACTACAGCAGCCGCGATGGCAGCTTGAAGTCAAAGAAGGGTTCATTTCTCGGCGAATGCCTTTGTTGTTTGTTCTCCTTCTCCTCTCTAATGAGATGGAATGTGGCTAAATTAGCAGCTGAGAGGCAAAGCTTCATTTACAAGACAATCAAATGATCCTTTACAAAACACACTCAATATGCATTAGATGTCGGCTTTGTGAATATAGGATGGCCTCTTTATGCACTCAAATGAGGAGGGGGGGAGTATTTGGATGGTGCGCGGTGGTGAAAAATGCCAAACTGAAATCATCCATCACCATGCAATAAAAAGGCCTGCAGCGCTCTGAGTGGGTGAGAGGAGTGAGATGTTTGTAGTGGCCCACTGGGTTTCCCCTCTGTGAAGGAGGGAATGCGTAAATGAACGTGTGAATGTTAAAAAATGTTCTTTTTATTAGACGAATTGCATCATTAAATCACATTATAAAAACAAAAAATGCACCATTAATTTCCTTCCCAAACAGCCGTAAGTACACGTCTCTCTGTCCCAGTGCCCATCTCTGTGTACCCCCATGGGGCGTCAATCTCAAAGCTATTCCATTCCATTATACTGATCAGTCCAGTAGGGCAGATCTATGAACACATGTTCGGGAATGGAGTTAGAAGTAAAGACAAAAGGGGGAAAAAAATAAACTTTTTTAACTAATTGTGTGTAGGCTTCTCCCTCTGAAACAGACATGCCAGCAAACAGGTAGTATCTCCTTTCCACTTTTTGCCCTTCCTCCATCAGGACATGAAAGGTGGCATGAATAATAGATGAGGGAGGTGATGAGATCAATCAGAGGCTATCAGTCCAGGAGATAGGAGTGGACAGAGTAGGATGTAGATCTGCTGCAGACTAGAACAGCAGGCCTGCTGTCAGTGATAGCAGGGAGAGGCACAGATAAGCTCTGATCTGTAAAACACCGGGATGTCTTGACTAGAGAGTCCAAATATATGTACAGAGCGGAATGAGAAACATCTCATCACGAGCCGGCATCCACACCCATCCCCGCATGCATTGACCTCCTGCACCTCTGCATCTCACATCTGTGACAATGCCACCGCTGCATGACAAATGCAAACAAAAGGTTCACCTATTCATCACTGTAGAGAGGAGGGTGGGGCTAATTATACAGCTGTGAAAATTATGACATTCTGCTGTTTGTTTGTCCTCTAAGAGATTACAATGCTGAGGATGAAGGTGTAGAGGGGAAAAAATAGCCCTACAGCTTCTCCTCCTTCATGGAGCACATGAAGGAGGAGAGACACACAAAAAAGACAGACTCGCTAACACACACACACACAAAATACAGTTTGCATCCGTACCACCTCGTCTTCGCTTGCGGGCGTGATTAATCCAGTGCAGCGTGAGAAGATTTTGACCCTAAACAGAAAAGTCCTGTTGAGGCTG